>NW_021319099.1:1936889-2130139 GCF_001605985.2 Dendrobium catenatum | reverse complement strand
AGTCTTAAGTCCATATCTTTTTGCTTTATTCATGGATGTTCTCACTAGACATTTGCAAGATGATGTACCTTGGTGTATGCTTTTTGCTGATGATATTCTTCTTGTTGATAAGACTAGAGAGGGAGTTGAAGGTAAACTTGAATTATGGAGGTCAACCTTAGAGTCTAAAGGTTTTCGCTTGAGTAGATCTAAAATGGAATATATGGAGTGTAATTTTAATAGTAATAGACATAGTGAGGGGATTGTGACTTTGGGCGATCAAGTCATTAATAAGAGTACACGTTTTAGATATCTTGGATCTATTGTTCAGAGTGATGGTGAAATAGATGGGGATATTATCAACAGAATTCAAGTTGGATGGTTGAAGTAGATGAATGCATCGGGCTTGTTGTGTGATAGAAAAGTACCCCTCAAACTTAAGGGAAAATTCTATAAGATGGTAGTGAGGCCTGCAATGCTTTATGGTGCTGAATGTTGGCCATTAAAAGAGAAGCATAATATTAAGTTAAGTGTGACAGAGATGAGGATGCTCAGGTGGATGAGTGGCTTTACCCTTAGAGATAGGATACGAAATGAGCATATACGTGAAAAGGTTGGAGTAGCTCCAGCAGAAGATAAGATTAGAGAGAGTCGCCTTAGATGGTTTGGTCAAATAAAACGGCGGCCTTCCAATGACCCGGTTAGGAAAGTAAAGGTATTAGATTTGACTTATATTAAGAAAGGTAGAGGCAGACCTAAAAAGACCTTGTTAGAAAATATTAGGAATGGCCTTTCTTTATTAGATTTAAACGAGAATTTGACCTTTAATAGTACACAATGGAGAAAAATGATTCATGTAGCCGACCCCACGTAGTGGGATAAAGGCTTGATGTTGTTGTTGTTGTTTTCTTTTTTCTCTTTTTCATTCAATTTTATTAATAGGCTATAAATGTTATGTTTTAGCACATTAAATAATGGTGTTATGTTCCAATACTTTCCGTTTATATTTGCTACAATTAAAAGTTACTTAAAATTCTAATTCTGTCCTTCCATACATATTAAATTATGTATATAGTTCAGACTATGAATTGCTTTATTTGCTTGTTTTTCCTGTTCATTCCTAAAGAATATGCATTCCAGCAGATCCTAAATGCATAATTAAAAGTGATAACTAAATTAGCTATATATTTGCTACTATATTAATGAAAATGCATTTGGGTGGATCTCAATTGCGTTATGAAGTTTGCATGCATTTATATGCATCTACATTATTATAAGTTATATTATTTATTATATACACTTCCACATGTAGGTTTCTTCTCCACAGTTAATTGAATTTATTTTTTTAATTCATGTTATTTATTTTATCTCTATTATGATTGCTATCTATCTTGTGAATTTTAATTTAATTTAATTACTTATTCCTAAAAAAAATAAAGAATAAATAATTCAAAAGGAAAAGCTTCTAATAATAAAAATAGTTTATGGTGGAATCAAAATGTGCAAGAAAAGATAAAAAAATAAAAACTATTTTATAAATAATTGGTTTAAACTTAAAAGCTTAGAAAATTGGGAAAGATGTAGAGAGGCCATAAGAAGTCTAAAAAAGCAATATGATATGCAAAGAATTAATCCTTTAATGATTTATATAGTAAATTAGATATTAAAGAGGGTGAAATATATATGAATAAGTTAACCAAGCAAAGCGATAAAGTAAGGATCTAGTTCAAGTGAAGTGCATTAAGGATGAAGACCGAGATGTGCTTTAATTACAAGGGGATATTCATTATAAGTGGTGAGATAGTTCAATAAACTTTTTAATGAAGATTGTGAGAATATGATTGACTTTAGTAACATTAACACCCTAAACAAAAATAAAGATTTTTATTTTTATTATCGTATTAGTAATACAAAGTTATAAAGGCTTTAAAGAAAATGAAGTGTGGAAAAGCAAATGGACCTGATCATACTCCAATAGAGGTGTGAAAATTAGGAGATGAAGGAATTTCTTGGCTTACTAAACTTTTTAATATTATTTTCAAGACTAAAAGATGTCAGATGAGTGGAGGAGTGCGTTGGTTACTATTTTTAAAAATAAAGGTGATAAACAAGAGTACAGATTCTAGAGGGATTAAGTTAATGAATCATACATTAAAACTATGGGAGAGAGTAATTGAGCATTTGTTACGATGTGATACAATGTTTCGCAAAATCAATTTTGATTCATGTCTAGTAGGTCTACTATAGAAGATATACACTTATTGATACTAAATTAATACTGAAATATAAAAATCATAAATATTTATTTATTATTTTAAATAAGTTTTTAATTCAGTTTTGAATCTACTTTAATTGTTCATTTAGGCTAGTCTTTCTATCTATAATATGAACTTAAAATTTATTTATTAAAAAGTTCTTTTTATTTATATTCAGCACAGCAAACTTGATATTTATAAGTGTTCAAACGCAAGGTGGTTCGACCAAGTATTTTCCGATTTCATTTGCATTATATCAAGGATCAACTTTAAGCTTGTACCTTTTTGCTTTAGACATGGATATTCTTACTAGACATTTGCAAGAAGATGTATATTGGTGCATGTTTTTTGCTAACAATATTATTCTTGTAGATAAGACTAAAGAGGGAGTTGATGAAAAACTTGAATTATGGATGTCAACTTTAGAGTCTAAAAGTTTTCGTTTGAGTATATCTAAAATCGAATGGATGGAGTATAATTTAAGTGGCAATATATCTAGCGATGGGATTGTTACATTGGGTGATCAAGTCATTAAAAAGAGTGTGTGTTTTAGATATCTTGGATCTATTATTCAAAATGATGGTTAAATATATACAGATATTATTCCTAGAATTCAAGTTGGATGGTTGAAGTGGAAGAATACATGAGTCATGTTGTATGATAGAAAAGTTAAGGGAAGATTTTTATGAGATGGTGCTTATGTGCATTGTTGTTTGTGTTTATGTGCATTGTTGTTTGTGTTAGTTTATTCACTTTTGCTTGTAATAATTAGATTGCATTGGAAGAGTTTATAAGAAACTCTAAGTGTGATATGCACACAAAAGTTGCCCCCTCCTCTTTCAAATGTCATAACGGTATAATCCATTAATACTCTCATTCCTGCCACATCCAACTTGGCTATCATTGACATTTTCAGAGCTCAGCAATCATATTTATACAATATAGTTGAGTTAATTGCAATTTTATAAAAGTAACCTTCAAATCTTTATGATATTATGCTATTGCATAACACTCTGTAACAAAAAGCTTATACATTGGGATATTGCACACCTGGAATTCTTATGCTTATGGAGATTACTTTATGCTTATGGCAAAAAGCTTATACATTGGGATATTGCACACCTGGAACTCAAAGCTATTATGGCCTTTGGAAACTACATCCAAAATTGGTTTGTGAATATAATGGAATAATCATTGAAGGAGATAATGTAAATATCATGAAGATGCTTCAGGATTCGATTGATTTGAAGATGAGCAAAGGTACAAAAACGGACCTTTCCTTCTTACAAGTTTTCAATAGAGTAATTTTTCTTTTTGCTCATAGAGAATGTAATAAATTGGCAGATTTTTGTGCCAAGCATGCTTTATTAGGTGATTTTCTTTGGGACTCTTTTATTGAGTCTAATCTTCCTACAAGTTTTGTTGACTTGTTAAGGAAAGATACTTCTTTGTAAGGTTCTTTGGTTTACATTTTAATGCAATTGCATCTTTTTCAAAAAAAAAAAAATAACACTCTGTAACAACTTTATTTTAACTACTTAGCCATAACTCCAGAATTTATATCCTATTCTTCAATAATAATAAGTTAGTTAATATAAAAGTAGCATTATTAAAAGCTCGGTTTAGAAGTGAAGTGAAACGAAGCATTATCCTTGCATAGCACTTGCTTGTGAACCATAAGCTCATAGTAGTGTCATGCCACTTCACTGTGTCACATTGTAGTATTGCACCATTGGCTCCAGCTCAAAACAAAAATCCTAATTCATATTTCGATTCAGCATCTGCCACAAAAAATAAGCATGAATGTTCACTTTTCATTGTTTTTCATAATTATTGATTTTCTTTCTCATTGATTCTATGTTCTCTCCTACTAGAGCCAGTTACTTCTTGATAATTATGCCCTTTATGCTCTCTCACGTGCTAGTTATCTCATACACTAATCCTCTTGCCAACAATCTTCTTCCTCAAAATGCTTCTGAATCCATCGTATCCACACTCCGTGCTCTCTCTGCCTCTTAATTTCTAGTTGGTCACTCTATATAATTAGTAATGTTGATTTTTTATTATTTTTCATCCCTCATTATTTATACCTTTCATTTTTTTCTTTTTCAAATAGCTAGAAATTACAAATGTTGAATGTATCATTATATTATTGAAAATTATTACCTAATTTAATTTAAATTTGGCTAATTAAATAACTATTGTATACACATAAAATATTCATAAATGATATGCAAGCCATTAAAGCTCTAGTTTATAAAGCGGTGTTTTGCTATGCACGTTGAATCAAAAAGGAACACTTATTGTGCATACATAGTTTAAAACTGCATAATATAAGAGGCGCGCCTCTGCGCAATTTGGACCCATGCCGCCTTTTTGACTAAGCAATTTTGGCGTTTGCTGAGGCTTACGCCTCAGGTACAGTGAGGCGCGGCTCAATTGTGGTATTGCGCAATTTTGCATGAGGCGTGCGCCTCATTAAATGGTCCCACTCACTTAAGTTTAAAATAAAAAAGTTATTTCCTTCTTCCTTCTACCGGTCCAAGCCGAACCAAACGAAGGTCTCCTGCGGCAGCTATTCCGCACGCACCCGATCCCGGATCTCACACACGTTTCCGCCGCATCTCGTCGGTGAGTCCTTTGTTTCTGGCCAACCCTTTACATCACTTCTTCAAGTGTTCTTAGGGGTTTTTTTTTTAAGTTTAGGGTTTGATTTTTCAACTAATAGGAAAACTAGGATTTTAATTTTTTTGAGTTTTTTTGTTTTATTTTGCATTTGTGCTTTAGGAAATACGGTTAAGGGCAAGGAAAAGTCTAATACGTCATTGCGGAGGGAACCTTCTTAGAAATACAGTGTACAGGTTGACGTAGGTGGCGGTGAGAAGACTTGTGTGTATTTGAAATGCAATTTTTGTAATAAAGTGGTGAAGGGCGGAGTTACCCGCATGAATGAACACTTATCCGGCTCTCATAAAAATGTAGCACCGTGTGCAAATGTGCCGAACAAGGTGAATGATGAAATTATTGCTTACATGAAGAAGAGTAACACGACAAAACATTTACAACCGGAACAATTTGATGAAAGGGTCGAACAAGGTGCTTACTACGGGAACGAGAGTGGAAAGGGCTCTTCCTCCACTATACATAATGGAGGTGTGCGGGGTCCGATGGACTAGTATATGATTAATCCAGGAGAGGATAGAGGACAAGCACAAATGATGCCTACAATTGGTACCAGAGAGGGTCGACATCAGGTTTGTATGGATATTGACAGATTTTTTTTATGAGAATGACATTCCATTTAATGTTGCGAAATCGCCGGCCTACTTCAATATGTTGTGATCTGTAGGGTTGTATGGGAGAGTAGACCTGTCAACATTGGACCCGACCCGAAAATCAGACCCGAACCCGACCCAAAAATTTTGGGTTTGGGTTGACCCGAACCCGAAGCGGGTCGGGTTCGGGTTGACCCGGAAACCCGAGAATAATCCGGGAATGACCCGGAAAATGGCCCTGCCTGAATCTTCCCGACCACAACTCCGCCTACCCGGGCTGCACGCCTGCCCCACACGCGTCGCTCACGTCACGTCACTCGCGACCTCGCGTCGCGTCGCAGTCGCTCGCGTCGCGTCGCAGTCGCTCGCGTCGCATCGCATCATAGTTGCCCGTGTCGCTCGCCTCGCGTCACGTCGCTCGCGTCGTGTCGTGTCGATACCTCGCTGGCATCATCGTCGCTGCCTCGCTGGCATCGCCGCCACTGCATGCTGTCGGCCAACCGCTGCACGCTGCCGGCCTACCGCTGCACGCTGCCGGCCTGCCGCTGCACGTTGCCGGCCTGCCGACCGCCATCGCACGATGCACGGTTGTCGCGCTGCCTGCATTGTCCGTCGCGTGCGGAAACTAAAAAAAATCAAACAGAAGCGAGTCGGGTCGAGTTGACCCGAACCCGAAGCAAGTCGGGTTCGGGTCCGGAAAATCGACCCATTTGCAAAAATGGGTCGGGTTGGCCCGAACCCAAATAGTGTCGGGTCAGTTTCGGGTTCGACCCGAACTCGAGCCGTGACCCAAAATTGACACCCCTATGGAAGAGGGTTGAAGGCACCTTCCATGTACAAGTTGCAAACATGGATTTTGAAGGAGCTGCAGAACACAGAGCAGAGTATCGATGAGATTAAACGGACATGGAGTGAGACTGGTATTACAATTATGTTAGATGGATGGTCTGACATGAAGAGCAGGAGCATGATTAATATCCTAATAAACAATCCCTAAGGCACGTGTTTTTACAATCATTTGAAGCTTTAGATGAGGTTAAAAATGTTCATTTCATTTTCAATTTACTAGATGGGGTTGTTGAGAAGAATGGGGAGCAATTGGTTGTTCAAGTGGTGACTGACAATGCCAGTGCATATAAAACAACTGGTCAGATGTTGATGGAAAAGAGGAAACACCTCTATTGGACCCCCTGCGCAACACACTGTATCAATCTTATATTGGAGGAACTTTGTGATTTACCTCAACACAAGAGCGCACTTTCTAGGGCAAAGAAGTTCACAAAGTTCATCTACAACCACTCATGGGTATTAGCCTTAATGAGAAAGTTTTCAAAAAAGGAAATCATTCGCCCTGCTACCACTAGGTTCGTTATTAGACCTTTCATGCATCACATATTATATTTGTGCACTGCAAATCATTTTCAATTCTTAATACAAATTTATTCTACAGGTTTTCCACGTCTTATTTGGCACTGCAAAGCCTGTGGATGTGAGACAACCTCTTGAAGCAATGTTTATATCGACACAATGGCTTAATTCTACGTTGGGCAAGAAACTTGAGGGGAAGGAAATACAAAGATATTTCACAACTTTTTATGTGTTATTACATTATATATACATTACGTGGGTAATTAACAAGACAATAATCATTCTTATTGAACAAGGAAGAGAAAACTCAGTAACATTGAAGATGATAATGATATGACATTCATAGATATAATTGGAGAAGAAGATTCCCTTGAAGACCCATTTAGTGATGGGACATGATTGGATTTTATATGTTATTTCTTATTTGTACTTTGGGAGCTTTGATAGACTAATATTTTGTGGTTTTGTACTTTGAATTATACTATGCGATGCATATATTGCATCTATTTTATTATTTTCCACTAATTTCACTTGTAATTTAGATGTTTTTATTGTATGATAGACTCTTACTATTATTTACCTGTTAAAACTCTTAAATTCTCATCTACGCAATTCTTCATCTGTGAGACTTAAGCCTCACACCGCCTCGAGGCTTACACCTAGCCTCACGGACGAAAAACGCCTCGAGGCTTATTTACGCAATTTTAAGCCTTGTGTGCATAGAGCTTTAAAAACATTAAAGGAACATAAGAAATTAACAAACTAAATACTTTAAACAAATGATGAACTAATTAATATTAATAAACGCAAACAAATGAAATCATATGAATAGAATGATTAACAAAACACCCATTTATTCAATAGAAGTAAAAAATCTACCATAACAAGGTATATATTTTTTTTCTTTTTTTTTCATAACAAGGTACATAATGCTGAGCCAAAAAATTGATATAGAGTTCATGATGATGATGACCATAACAAAGAAAATTAATCAATTACTATCACTTTTAGTTTATATTTTACTAGCACCACATTATTTCAACAATTTAAAATTTATGAATGGTTTGACACATATTAAGTGGAAATTAAGAGAGATGCATGTAATTTTTTAGAATGAATTTTTTTCTTCTACCTTATACAACAACCAATTTATAGGGCATTCCCATCAAGCATAGTTTCAAATTACTTTATAGAAGATAGTTTACATTACATTTACTTTTTGTTGAACCAATAACCTGAAATGGAAATTCTACTCTCAACCATCCTTTGGTTTTATTTTTCAGTAGCATAGTTTTTCTTATGTAATGAAAAATAAGAATCCCATCAATTGCACTCATCATTATGAACAAATGATATGTAGCTCAACAGTCAATTTCATATAAGATGGGCAAAGAGAAAGAGACAGAAGTGCCATGGGCCCAAAAATTCTTTTGTAGTTCCTTTTAGCACTTTATAACTTTCTTTTTTCTTAAGTATGTTTATACCTTTTAATGTTGCATCCCATGATTCAACACAATCATACACCATCCATATTCTTTTGATATTATCATCAAATCAAATCCATCTATCATGTTTCTCTTTTATATCGATATGAAAGTTTGTTGTCACAAATGTGGTTTGAGTTATCATGGTTGTTGCACACCCAATTGACATCATACCAAAGGCTAGGATTGGTGTTAAAAAAATGTTCAAGACTTAAGGTTCTCTTTGGAAAAACTTTTTCAATGCTTTATTTTGTTTTCCAATAATAGTTTTAGAATCATCTTTACAAAAAATTACAGCTACACAAACAAAACCTGTATGAGCAAGCATCATGCAATCTTAAGGGAAGAGTATTTAACAACTCTTAATTAACAATTTACAAAATAAAATTTGATGGAACGTTCCCTAGGGTCAATGTTTTTATCCCTAGGGTCAATGTTTTTATTTAAATATTTTTCATTCCTAGATTCAGTTGGTCCTTCGGTCCATATCTTTTTTTGGCATAACAACACATTTTTGCAATAATAAAATGTCCTCAATACCTATCCCCATTCTTTAGGATGTATTCTTAACTCTGTTGCTAATACTACAGAAGAATGCATTCAATATGCATGTAGGTATTCCAATTCCCTCCCTAGGCCCGTTTATGCTTTAGGCCAAATATTTTCAAACAGTTTTTTCATCCATTTAAATCTGGGAGCCTTCTTAAATCCCATTTTCCTTCAATTTTAGGATAAAAACCAGCATTTTGTAAATCTAGAAGTTGGATTTAAGATATTTACACTATCCTCGTAGTGCCTATTCTTCTTCATTAAATCCTAAATCTTAAGAATACCTATAAAGGAGTTTACTAGAATTTAACCAAATTTAATTTGTATCATTTAACGACTCTGGCGTTTACTAAATAACCTACTTGTAGCAAAACAGCCCCGCATAGAAAGGGAGCAAATTATTTAAAAATCATTTCAGTATATATGTAAAACATTGTGTCATACATACGCTATAATTTGATTTTCTGAAAAAAGTAAGACAATCGGATGGACAGGGCACCCAAAAGCACCAAAAAGAACGAAAAAATTATGCTGCGAGGAAAAAAGAGTGTATTAACCCCAAAACCCTAGAATATCATGCGGAAAATTGAAGCGGTTAATCAAAATATATAAAAGAGGCAAAAAATTGCAAGAAGAAGAGAAACTAAAGCAAAACTGACAGCAAGTTCTTCTTCCTCGACCAAATCAAACTGCGCACTAATAGCTTGCTTGTCCAGCTCCGGAAAAAACTTGAAGAACCTCGGAATTAGCTGCGCCGCTAGTTGCTTGGCCTTTGTGCTGCCACTTTTTACAGCGTTTAAAATCCCCTCGTAGTCGCTGACATGCTACATCCAACATTCGAAACGCGGACGCCAAAACACCAGCAATCAGACAATAAACCCTAAGCCAAAAGCCCAGGAATTCAAACGGAAATTGATGAACAGAGAAGACAGAGGAGGAGGACACCTGTGCCTTGTCCTTTGCTTCATTGAGCCTCTCACCATACTCGTACAGCTTCTCCACCTCCTTGGCGTCGCCGATGACGGCGCCCATTTCTAAAGGAAGTAAAGGAGGAGGCCAAAGAGAAGTGGAACGAAAACGACAGTACAAAGAGCAGAAAGCGGAGAGGGGGGACCGGGAAGCGGGGAGAGGGGAGCGGCGACCCGAGATTGGAGTGCGGAGACCGGAGATTGGAGAGGGTTGTATAAGAACTAGAGAGGTAGAGGGAGGAAAACAGATGAGACGGTATCTACTTTTGTTTCGGAAAATTTAGCATTATATATATATATATATATATATATATATAATAAATTAGTTCAAATATTCAGAGTGATGATATCTACCACATATCAAAGGTTATATGGTAAAAGTTTACTAGAACAAGAGATATTATATTATAATCAATTTTAAGAAAGAGAAAATATACAAAACTTTATATATATATATATATATATATATATAATCTAAGGGATTTCAAGAGAAAGAAGCTCCAAGAAAGTAGAGAGAGAAAGTTCCGTTTGATTTCAAATTTTTCATCTCCGTTTTTCTTGGCGGGTAATCCGTCGATGACGGAGGAGGCGGTGGCTTTCGAAGCTGATCGTCGGATTCCCCCCGACGATCCACCTTCTGTTTATGTTTGTCCTCAAGGCTCGTTCAATTCTCTAAAAGCGAGACCTCTCAGAATCAACGAGCCTTCAATTGAAGTTCAGAAGAAATCTCCACCAGTACCTGGTAAAGGTAAAGGGAAAATGAATCCAGTTCAAGATTTTAAACTTCTTTCGGATAATGGCCCATCTCTGATTCGTCGTTTCAATGATACAGAAGCTTCGTCTTCAGACAAAATGAAGATTGTTAAACAAGTTTATGTTCAAAAATTGTCCTCAAATACAGCTCAACTATTTGATCAAATCCCAGAAGGTGCAGAGAAGATAGGAGGAGCTGAAGTGGTTTTGCAAAGTTATAAAGAAGACATCTCGGAAGGAAATGTCAGGGTTAATAAAGAAGGTGGTTTAGAGGAGATCTCCAAAGAAATTATTAAGAATGAAACAGTTCCAGTAAATTCTGAAACAGTTTTGTCAAACCTTAATTCAGTAGTTGATAATAACAAGTTTGGTATTCTCAGTTTTAGTTCAGCCAAAGGAGAGACTATCTGCACTGAAACAGAGGAAGAAGAACTGGAAGATGGTGAAATTCAAATCACTACACTGAAAGTAATGTGGTTGATAATGTATTGGTGTTGGCTGATTCTTCTAAAGTCAAAGGCAAGCTTATCAAAGAACTCAATTCTCTGGGTAAAGATAATATTTTATCTCAAAGAAGGAAAGGTGAACATGTTAAGAAGATTAGAAGTGGAAATAATTCCACTTTTAAGCTCAAATGACCTCCTTAGTTTTTTGGAACTGCAAGGGGGCCAGGAAGTTAGAAGCCTCCCACTACTTAAGGGATTTTGTTAAAGAATTTGATCCTTTCCTTGTGGGATTAGTTGAAACGAAAGTTGTGTCTTTTGATAGACAATATATCAATAAACTTATTGGAGATAGTTGGGACTTTTTCTTTGTTCCAGCAGAAGGCCTTTCTGGTGGAATATTGATCAGCTGGAGAAGTAAAATTTGTTATGTTACAGTGCTTCATGCTACTTCACAAACAGTGATTGGAATTTTCAAAATTCCAAACAAAGGAGAATGGTTGACAGCCACAGTATATAGAAGCAGAGATTTTTATAAGAGAAGGCAATTATGGGAAAGCATAGATGCTTATTCAAATACTCACCTTCCTTTTATCATTGAAGGAGATTTAAATTGCATCTTGTATCAAGAAGAGAAAAGGGGAGGTAAGATGTTTACTTTTACTCAAGGACCTCAAGACATGAACTTATTCATGAATAATTGTGATTTTCATGATGTTGGAATCATTGGTCCTAAATTTACTTGGTGTAATAATAAGAAGGGAGGAGCTCGCATTTTAGAGAGACTGGATCGTTGTCTCCTCAACTCGACTGCTATGAAAATTATTCAACCAGCTGTAGTTCGACATCTTGTTAGAATTGCATCAGATCACTGCCCTTTAGTGAATAACATTTTTACTTCAGGATTTCGAAAGCCTAAGAAACTGCAGTTTGATGAAATTTGGACTTCATTTCCAGCGTCCAAATCTATAGTTACAAAGTCCTGGAACAAAACTGTCAGAGGTGATGAAGTTCAATCATTGAATAATAAATTTAGAAGACTTCTAAAAGCTCTATATCACTGGAGTAGAGCCAAGCATTCTAACCTCAACTCCCTTAAAGTTGAACTGAAGAAAGAAATCAGTGAGCTGCAAGAGGAAGAAGCAAATTCAGGATGCTTATCTGATGAGAAGATCTGTTTGCTGACATACAAGGTAAAGGAGTTAAACTCTACCTTGGGAAGGCTTAGTTCTTGGTGGAGACAAAGAGCTAAGGTCAAGTGGATCAAAGAAAGTGATTCAAATTCAGAGTATTTTCATTTTATTGCCATGAATAAAGAGCTAGACGGAACATGAACTTCATTAAGCAAATTAAAGATTCTAATGGTAGAATGCTGAAGGAGCAAAAAAGTATTGAAGAAACTTTATTTGAGTATTTTAATGATAAATGGAGAGCTAGAAGATGTAAATTAACTGGATGGCCGAAACCAAGTAGAGTGCTGGACGAGGCTGATAAAGAAATGCTCATGGTTGAATTTTCTGAAACAGAACTGGAAGTTGTTGTTCAACATCTGGAAGGTAATATTTCTCCTCGTCTAGATGGCATAACATACTCTTTTATTAAATTCTATTGGAATATCATTAAAAATGATATTTGGAAGGCGGTGAATCATTTTTTTCAAACTGGATTGATGTGTGAACATTGGAAGGTGAAAGTTCGTTAAGGGATGTTAAGCCCTATGAACTTAGTCCCAAGCTAACCAAGAGGGGGGGTGAATTTGTATTTTAAAAACTCTTTTCACAAAGAAAGAAAATTGCATAAACCAAATCACACCACAGAAATAAATGCGGAATTTAAAAGCGCGGAAGCAAGAAAAAGAACACATAAATTTATAATGGTTCGGTCGACTCGACCTACGTCCACTCCTTGGAGGCACCCTCCATGTATTGTGCTATAAAATGTGACTCTCCTTTAGCCCCCACGGCTAGGTGGAGAAGCCCTCACAAGACCTCCTTTTTGCCACCCCGGCAAGGCAGAGAACCTACCTCCTTTTGCATCCTCCTGAAGCTGGCAGAGAATCAAAACCAAAAGCACTCCTTACCTCTACCGACCCTTCCACGGACGAGAAACTCTAAACGAAGATGAAGCTGAGTGATCCTTGAAGCAACCCTTGTGAATCCCCTCACAAGCTCCCCCTCACAAGATCCTCTCTCTCTCTCCTCTCTTTCTTTCTCTCCTCAAGGTCTTCTCAGGTCAAGGCAGCATCCAAAGGTCTTCTAAAATATTTAACAAGAGCTTTTAAATAGAAGAGCTTCAAATGAGCTCATTAATTGCAAGTTGCTGACAATATCGTCCAGGCCGATATGGACATCAGCCTGGCCGATCAGTACAAATCAAAGAAGATCGACCAGAGCATCGCCCTGGATGCAAGACTGGACGATTAAAAATTGGCTTGATCGTCCAGGCTGATCTCACGATCGTCCTGGCTGATCAGTTCAAATCAGAGGAAAATTATCCTGACAATAGCCCTGGATACGAGCTGGCCGAAATTTATCATCCTGAAGTAACTTAAGGTTTTTGACTGGATCGTCCTGGCCGATCCTGCAATCATCCAGGACGATATGATCGTATCAATCATCCTTAATTACTCCCTTGATTTCCTGATCAATTAAGGCATAATTTAGTAATTTCGTCCAGGCCGATACGTGGATCGTCCTGGACGATAATTTAAAATTACAGTATACCTTAATTGACTATGGCAGCTACTTCTTTATGTTTTGAGCTTATCGTCCTGGCCGATACATGTATCGTCCAGGCCGATATGTTAATGATGGCTGCCTTAATTAAGAATCCTTACTTAGACTTTCTGTTTTAAGCTGATCGGCCGGGCCGATGTGGGCAAAAATAATAATTCTAAGCCCCTCAAGTGTGTGTGTGTAGGGTTACTTAGCATCACTCTCTTTGACCATTATAAGTAGACTCAAAAGGTGAAAATCAAAAGTACAGACTGACTCAACCCTAAACCTACGCAATCCTGAACTTGGCTCCTTCTTGATCGTCCGATCTCCGATTCCTGAAAAGTTAGAAGCAACAAGTAGTCCAAGAGACATAGTGTTTGTCAATCATCAAAACATAAGCCATGAAAAATAGATTTGCAACAGAAGGAAACTTCAGTTGTTCTTATTCCAAAGCTTAAGAACCCGACAATTCCCTCTAATTATATACCCATAAGTCTATGTAATTCCATCTACAAAATTGATGCAAGAATATTGTTGAACAGGTTAGTCCGCTGCATTCCCAAAATTATATCAGAAAACCAAGTTGCTTTTATTAAGGGTTGATCCATTTCGGATAATATCCTGCCCACTCAAGAGATCATAAGCAAATTTAGATTTTCTAAATCAAGAAAAGGCATGATGGCTATCAAAGTAGATATGGAACAAGCCTACGATAGTATGGGATGGCAAACCTTGACTCGGTTATTAGACATATTTGGTTTCCCGGATGAATTCTCAAAACTACTCCTTCAATGTGTAGTTGATACTAAATACTCCATTCTCATTAATGGCTTGAATATCGAATGGATTTGGGCAAAATGTGGCTTTAGACAAGGATGTCCTTTGTCTCCCTTTTTATTTATCTTGTACTCTCAATTGTTAACAAAAGAATTCAATCAAAGAGGAGCAAAAATTGGAGTTAAGGTGGCTTCAAATGCAAAAAAAGTGTCCCATTTACAATATACTGATGACATCATTGTATTTTCTATAGCTACTAGTAGAAATGCTAAGAAAATCAAGAAGATAATGAAGAACTACTGCAGCTGGACAATACAAAGAATCAATGTGTTGAAAAAAATACATAAAACATTAAATTCGAACAGCCATAAAGCTATCACTTCAATCCATCTTTGAAGATTGCCAACAAATACCCTTCATGAATAAGAAATTACATAGCCGATGTAATTCAACAACCATTTGCATACACCAAACTTTTTTATCTTCAGTTGAATATGAATAAGAACAATCTGCAACTATGAAGCCTTCATCACAAATGTCATGATAACAATACCAAGAAGCCTCAATAATGGCTTCACTACCAATTCTGTCAACAAAAGAAGACATTTTAGATAAAAGGAAGGGAAATATCCCCATCACTGCTAAGCAGTCCCAACCCAACTTTTCTTCTTCTAGAGAGAACTTCCATCGGACCTAAAGATTGCAATTCTTTAAATAGTTTCAGTTTACAACTTGAAGAATTTAAAATATCATTTTTCGAGAACATCCTCCTTTTGTAAACCCATAACGTCATTCAATTTGCATTGGGAATTATATCTCCTTTCAACTTTATATCATCTCTAGCAATCGAAAAATTCAGAGCAGCAACATTTCCATTTACAGTAAACTTTCCTGATCCATCTTCTAATTTTCTTCATATTCAATAATAGGACCATCTACATCATACACTTCAGCAACAATATTCAAATTGTCTTCCTTATCAATATAACAACAACATAAGGTATCTTTGCAATCACCAAACTAGGTTCACTTTTAGCCATCTAGTTGTTTAGATCTTTATTTATACGAACTTCACCACATTCATTAACATCATACTCATGAGGTAATAAATTGAACTTATTATCTTTTAACAAATCTAATACAAAAATATTGGACAGTGAACCAACCTTGTCAATAAATACTTCAGATTTATTGCCTTGAATAACAGTATCAATACCATTATCAATAACCTTTCCAGTGTTCCAAAGTGGTGCCATGGCATTGATGGCATTGGTGCGTAGAATAAATGGGCACTACGGCACTACAACCAATTTCCTATTTTGTGGCTTTTTCCCTTAATTTTCCTGCAAAACATTAGCCAAAACAAATATTTTCATGAAAATATATAAAAGAAAATATTTAACATAAATTTCACTTAACAAAATCTACCCAACTTAAGTTATTGCTTGCCATTAAGCAATTCCAATGCACTTGTGATTATATCATCGTATCTTTGTTAAATTTCTTTTTTTTTTTTGAAAATAAATGCTACTATGCATTAAAAGCCAAAGAAAAAAACTTATTACAAACTACTCAAGTAACTCCTAAAGAATCACATTCCTCCTTCAAGCATAACAAGAAATAAGGAGGAATCTCCTTAATGATAAGATCATCCCAAATAAAAGAGCTTTTTAAAGCCAAATTAGCACAAATATTCGCTAATTTGTTACAATCTCTATTTGAAAAAGAAAACAAAACTTGGTTGAAATCTTGTAAGAAAGTCAAATTTTCTTCAATTCTTCTATTCACCTTCCAGCTCTTTACTGCTAAATGAAGAAATTTTATGATATTGAAGTTATCCCCTTCAATAATAACTCCTTGAGCTTCAAACACCCAATCTCGTATGATATTTTTTAAATACAATACCGCCAATATTTCCACCTTGGCAATGTCCCAATGCAAAAACCGAACTCCAAAAGCTTCCAAGAATCTTCCTCTATCATCTCTAGCGATGCCTCCAATTCCAGCCATATAATTCCTCTTAAGTGAGGCATCCACATTTATCTTTATCCACCCGGGTGGAGGAGGATGCCAAGGAGAAAGCAGCTTGCGCTGGTTGAGATCCTAGTTTTTCGGATATAAATTTATAAAATTGCTCCCTGTAGCATAAGAAATTGCATTTACAGCAATTACATTGTCTGAATGTTCTATATCACCATGTAACAATTTGCATCTACTCTTCCAAATGAGACAAGCAGTTGTACAATAGATATTTGCAATGAAAGCTTTCTTACCCACATTCCTCTGTAATCCTTCCAAGCAATTAGAAAGATTGTCAAACGCAGGAACCTGAAATCCCCAACTGTTAAGAAGAGAAATCACCTTCCAAAACTTAGAACATCTCCCTACAATATGGTTGCTATCCTCTTCTTCTTCACACCCTCTCGAACAACCCGAAAGTTGCTCAATCTCCTCCTCACAAGGAAAGCATTAGATGGGATTGCATCATTACATAGCCTCCACCAAAAGAGTTCAATCTTCAGTTTTAACTTTAATTTTTTCATCCAAGTCCAGTGGGCCTTCTCTTCACCGTGCTCCATAACTGCTTTAAAAGACATGTCAGCAATAGATTTACATGAACATTTAAATTTTAACTCCATAAGATCCGAATTCCTTCCAGCATCAATAGGAATTTGGGTAATAAGATTCACCAGGTGCTCTCCAAATACAATTTGGAGCTGATTGATCTTCCATTGTCAATTCAAGATGAATGAGCTCAGATTGTAATCAGACATATCCAGAATATTAACAAAGGTTGGCCATTTTGATATGCATTTGTCTAATACCCATGAATCATACAACCCATTGATAGAATTACCATTAGAAACATTCCATCTAACAATGTTTCTAAGATAGTTAGCTTCCATAGTAACAATCTTCCATGTAGGGGAACAATCTTTCTTCATTGGGACTGTCCAAACATCACCTCCATATTTGGCTCTCAGAATTTGGTTCAGTAATGAGTTTGGCTTCATGCAGAAATTCCACACAAACTTTGCCCGAAGAGGTCCTACCTTGGAAACTGCCAAGAACAAGCCTCGACCACCTTCATTCTTTGGCTTACAAAGTAATTTCCCAGAAGAATAATGCAGCCCTGCATTTCCATTAATTTTACTCCACAAGAAGCCTCTACACATCTTATCAAACTCTTTAAGTATACCCAACAGAACTAACGAAAGAGAAGATAAAAATATAGGTAAAGAGAGGAAGGTAGATTTAACCAAAACCAACTTTCCTTCCATAGAAATACAATTCTTCCCCCAAGTGTTCAATTTAGTAGCAGCAATCTCCACAAGTTTCAAAAAATTCGAAGCCACCAACCTTCTCAAGGTCATCTTCACACCAAGATAACTCTTTTCCGTTACTATCTTGAACCTGAGCAGTTTCAAAATTTTCTTCTGAATCCTTCGGTTGGTATGTTTCTCAAATAGAATCATCAACTTTGATAGATTAACCTTCTGACCCGACCATTTACAATAATTGGAAATTATATTCTTCAACTCCTTAACCTCCTTCACCTTAGCTTCCGAGAAGCTTAAGATATCATCGGCAAAGATTAAATGAGATAGTCTTGGATCTAAAGGAGTAATAGAAATACCCACTCCACCTCTCCTTAGATATAATGCATCAGATAAAATTTGAGAATATAAAATGAACAAGAAGGGTGATAAAGGACATCCTTGCCTAAACCCACATCTCCCTTCAATCCAATCAGTTTTTCTCCCATTGATCAAAATGCAATACTTAGGATTAAAGACACATTGCAATAAAAGCTCCATAAACTTACTAGGAAAGTTAAAATGAGTAAGAACTTGCCTCAAAGCTTGCCACCCCATACTATCATAAGCTTGCTCCATGCCAAGCTTGATTGCCAAAAGACCTTTTTTAGCTTTAGAATATCGGAATTTGTTGAAGACCTCTTGAGCCAACAGCACATGTTCAGACAAGGATCGGCCTCTTAAGAAAGCAGCTTGGTCCACTGAAATGATCATATGAATTACCTTCTTCAATCTATTTAAAAGCATCTTTGCAATTATTTTATAAATTGTCATACAAAGGCTAATAGGCTGGAAGTTAGAAGCCACCTGAGGATTTTGGATCTTTGGAATTAAGACAATTAATGTCTCCTTCCACGACTGGTGCATAACCCCTGAAGATAGAAATTGGCTCACAACAAGCCAGACATCATCCTTAATCCACTTCCAAAAATCTTTAATGAATGATAAGGTGATCCCATCCAAACCTGGTGAAATATTTCTCTCAGATTTATCTACGACCACCTGGAGCTTCTCCATCGTGAAATCAACATCAAGAATACCTTGATCAACATTACTAATAGCTGAAGAAGGCACTGGACAGCCATCCAGAAGGCATTCTCTATGCCGCCATTTCAATTTGAAAAATTCTAAAAATGTTTTCTAGATTTCAGCTCCATCCTCCATCACTGAACCTGCATTGGTTTTAATATGACTAATCTAGTTATTGTTTCTTATTTCATTCGCAAATGCATGAAAAAATGAAGAATTACAGTCTCCTTCATCCATCCATTTCTCTTTTGCCCTTTGTCTCCACCAAGTGTTGAGCCGGGCAAACATAATGTTCAGCTCATTGATTTTGTATCTTAATAGCTGCAGTCTTTCGAATGATATCTAACCTTCAACCTCCTCTAATTGGATTTCCATAAATTTCTTCCTTCAGCTTATCCCGTAATAAGTTCAGATTTCTGAACTTTGCTTTACTCCAGAAAAAAAGACCTCTTAAAGTTCTTTTGAACTTTAAATTTAAGGATGAAGCCGGGTCACCTCCACAGTTTTCTTCCAGGTTTTCTTCACTATAGTTGCAGCTCCATGGTAAGAACCACAAACCTCTTCATAACAGATCTCTTTGTTGTAAAACTCCATTGGTTTGAAAATCTACAAAAGAATAGGACAATGGTCCAAAGCTATCTGAGACAAATGTTTCACCAATGCAAGATGAATGGTGTTCAAGGCTATGGAGTTAATAAGACATCTATCCAATTTCTCTAAGATCCGAGCCCCTCCGGATTTATTATTTCACCAAGTGAATTTGGGCCCCATCGACCCCACCTCATGAAGATCATTATTGATCATGAAGTTCTTCAAATCCTTTGAGCCTTCAGACATGATGAATTTTTTCCCTCCTCTTTTCTCATATTAAGAAAGAACACAGTTAAAATCTCCTCCTACCACTGTTGGTAAATCAACCGAACAATGTCTCTCTAAGCAGTCCCATAGAAGCTTCCTTTCATGAGCATTAGTGCTTCCATATACGGAAGCCACCATCCAGCATCCCTTGTTAAGAACCTCTAGTTTCCCCACAATCACCTGAGTATATACTTCAATCACTGAGAAGGATGCTATATACTTCCTCCATAATACCATCAGTCCTCCCGAGAGACCTTCAGAAGGAACCATATAAGATTCCCAATTGTTACCAAGAAATTTTAGAATTTGAAAATTATCCAAAGAACTTATCTTTGTTTCCATCAATCCCACAAAGAAAACCTTGTGATCTTTGATCACCTCCTTTAGATATAGAGCAGCCTCCACTTTCTTGGCTCCTCTACAATTCCAAAATACCAAAGAAGTCATTGCTTAAAGATGGGGGAAGGCCCCCCAAACTTTTTAGCTTTTCCACTATCCATCTTTCTATTATGAGCAATTATATTGCCCGAACCAAGAGACTTAAGCTCTTTTGCAAGCTTAACTTTCTTATCATAAGAAAGACTTCTAACCATAGCCAAATTAGAATTTGATAACTCCTTACTCATCTCCTGATTTATTTTGGGATTCCCTTCACACAAAGCATGCATGCCTATTATAATACCCTTATCACTTCCAACAATTTCCCCTTCTTCAGCACAGCCAATCTCATAAGACCCCGTTACCTCTGTATGTCTTGTTTCATCCAAACAAGATAAAGCATCAAATTTGTTGAGAATTTTAATAGCAGAATCAACTTTTGTTACCTCCTCCTGTATTTCTACGACCAATGGAAGATCCTCAGCAGCACCTTCTTTGGTAGCATCTCCCATTTTATCAAGATTTTCTATGACAGTAGCTTGTTTATTACCCAAATTGTTATCTTCAAAATTACCACCATTCTTCAAATTGGATGGACCAAGCTTGGGAATATAAATCTTCTTCATTGGAACCGAGATTTTATTAAAAAAAAACCCCTCTTTTATGCCATTTTATTAAGCCTTCTTTTGCCATAATTTACTTGAATCCAGAGACCGTTATTAGCTCCCCCCCCCCATCAGCATACGATCTCTCAGCAACCTCCTGTATGACCCATCCTCCAGCTACACCGGCTGCATCTACAGGTCCTGACTCAGCTCCTTTGTTAGTTTTATAATCAGCACGATATGTTAAGGCATGGCCAATCTTGCCACACTCACTACAGATTTTAGAGACCCCTTCGTACTCCACTTTTTTATAAAATTTTCTAGCCAAGCCTTCCACCCAAATACCAGCTGGTAATTCCTAGGCCACTTCCTATTTAATCAACTCATTTAACTATTAGGAGACCAACACCTACCATATATATTATTCAGATTATTTTGGTCCCTCAGAGCCGGCAGTCAGTAGTTACCCCTTATGTTGTTAAGTGGAGGTCACTCGTGTTTGGGTTCACCCTCCTTATTCCTCCTTTAGGAAGAGGGGTGCCCAAATTGAGCCCCCTTCACCATCTTTTTATCATGTTTCTATTTTTTCTTGGCTCTCTTACCTAGAGACTACCGAGCAGACCCCGACACTCTATGTACCAGTAGCTCCTATCCCCCAGTCCTTTAGTCAGTGGGTTCAAACTTAGCTTCATCCTCTACCTCTGACCTTAAGAGAAGGGCCATGAGGATTAGAAATAGGAGACTATAATTAGGTGTATTTGAGGTAGCCAGATAATAGATGGTAGATTCTATGGCTTAGTAGGAGCTAGTTCAATTGAGGGTGGTTCCCTTATAATAGGAGCTACACCCACCTTTAGATACATAGACCCCTGAGGTTATCGTTGAACCTGAGATTGAGGCAGTCCCAGGAGGACACTTTTCTTGCTGTCACATGGTGGTGATAAGGAGGACATCGCTCGCATCATGACAGCCCCTTCTATTACTACTACTCTGCCATGCGTTACAGTCCTTAGGGATGATGCTGCTAGAGTCCTTACTCAAAAGATCCAAAGCATCATTTTCTTATAATGTGTAGAGGGCTTGTTAGTAGAGAGATGTTACTCCACCAAATTTCTCAAGCGCATGCTTAGTTTTAGAGGCAGTCCCTTAGATAGAAGTATTGGTGGTAGTGAGGACAACCATTATGACAACAGACTAGCACAATTCCCTCAATTAGACCTCAGGCAGGTGTTCCCACTATTGGATGATACCCACATCATCATGGATGTAGACCATAGTTAGAGCTTGCACAACCTCAGCTTAGCTCAGTTGTTATTGCCTCTCCTTACAGTTAGATGCCCTACTAGATCCCATCATAGCAGATGGGTATGGAGACAATGATAGGTAGACTCACATGTCAAGGCAGTATAGTCAATTTTGGTAGTTAGATATTTAAATATAGTTGCTCTTTCAGGATCAAAGGTAGTTTCGATGGTCTGTGATACTTTAATTGATATTGATTATGTTATTCCTCCTGATAGTTCACCAGTTCGGGTAGATGCAATTCTTGTTCATAGTCACCATAAGATCTCTTCTCCAATGGGCCCATATATAAAGGCTTTTTGTTAGACCTTCTCCAAGAAGGACTTAATCGAAGAAGAGTAAGATATAGTTATACTTTTGCATCATATTTGTGTAGTCACGAGACAAGGCTTTTTAGATGAGTAGAGAGAGCTAGATGATGTTATAGAATAGGAGAGAGAGGTTGAAGTAGGTGGATCTCCCTGACCAGTTGAGATAGATGCCCTAGTTCTATAGTTATAGACTTATATAGTAGAGATGGATAGAGCCATAATGATGATGATCACCCAGTTGATAACATTGGGGGATATATCCAAAGTTATGGGTGTAAGTACTCCTACTACGTCTAGAGATGACCTGATAGTACCACCTATGTTAGCACCAGACCCTGTAGGAGTGGATAGGGTCTAGAGGGAAATTCCAGTGGCACCTATAGTAGTTACTTTCAATACCCCAGTCTAGAGTCAGTTAATACAGTTATCAGTTGGATATATTAAAGATTTAATTGCATAGAAGGTCGAGCATGCCATTTACTCTATGAAGTTTGGAGAGGTAGTTAGTGGGGGATGTCTATACCTAGCAGAGTACGAGCAGGAGCCTTACCCCTTGGTTTTATCCATCCTCATTTTAGAGTTTTTGATGGGTTTGGAAACCCAAGACAGTATGTGGCTTTGTACCGAGCTATATATTGCAACATAGGAGGGAATGATACATTGATGTTGAGATTGTTTGTTAGTATCTTAATTTGGGTGGCATTTATATGGTATGCTAACCTTTCGAATGATTAAGTATGTACCTTTATAGAGCTAGTGCAATTATTCATTCTAAAGTTTATTAGTGCAAAGTACAAAGTCATAATGGGTAAGTTGGTTGTAGACAGACAACATCCCCATAAGATCTTACCAGATTATATAGTTAGATGGAGAAACCTCAGTCTTTAGTATGAGCCTCAATATAGGAGTAGCATATATTTGAGATTTTTTTAAGAATATAAATAGTGCTATTGCTCTTTATCTGAAGGGTTTCAGCATTCAATCTTTTTTAAAATTATTGACAAAGTTGATCAATTTGTAGGATAGCATACCCACTGTAATCCCTCCTAAGATTGAGAGTCAACCCTCGCATAGACCTCAATGGTAGGAGTTTTCAGGGGCACCTTCTCCTAAGAGAGGGGAGGTACATAATAATTTTGAGCCATATGATAAGGGCAAGAAGCCCATGGTTAGTTCAGTAACATAGTAGCCATCGTACTTAGCTGGTCAGTCGGTAGTATATTATAGACCCTTCCGTAAGATTCTAGAGAATCAGCAATACCTTTAGGAGAAGCTTAGGAAGGAATACCCCTTTAAGAGAGAGGGAGTGTGAAGAAGATATTTAAATTCTTTGGTAAGAAAAATATTTTGACATTCTCAATAACCAATAAGGTGGAAGAAGAGGTGTAGACATATCATCTACTCTATTATCCATTCAATAGACATTCAAGTCATATCATTGAAGACTATTATGTGTTTAAAAATAGAGTAGAGAGACTTATGGCCAATGAGAATATCCACCTATATGATAGCGATTTAGTATAGCCCCAAGGTAAGGTTACTCAGATTATTCAGATGATCTCAAGTTCCAGTAAGAGTGATAGTTAGAGTGATGGTCAGAGCAGTGGTAGTAGATCACCCTGTGGTTCTGAGGGAGAGTGGAAACTATCACTCTCTCTTAAGATAAAGAGTATGATCAGATAAGTAGTTCAGAGTTTAGAGGCAGTTGTGAGGAGGCCTTCCTAGGCCAAGTCGACAGTTGCTAACCAATTACTTCACGAGCTTGTTTTCCTTCTTATGTTGTAGTGCCTACTGAGCATATTTCTTTTTCTTCATGTAATAGGGAAGTGTATGAAAGAGAAAAAAAATATTATAACTTCAGAGGGGAAGATGGGACCCTTTCCAATACTTACACTAAAGAATTTTATTCTCCCTTCGACTAATGATGAATTAGTAGAAGAAGATTATTCTAGTTATTTTAGTCTTTTGTTCCTTATATCTCTACTTTTTTTAACATTCATTATTCTCATGTGTTGTATACTTCTAGTAATGTTAATGATCCTTCATATGATGATGAGTCTGAGTGTGACAAAGAGCCTGTATTTACCATTCTAGAGGGTAGTTTTTACATGGATTCATGAGATGAGTCTAAGAACCCACTCTAGCCACTGTCCCTAGAGCCAACATAAGTCATCACCACTAAGCCAAATGAATGTCCTATTGAGGCTGACTCTATATGAGAAGTTCACTTACGTTCAGGGAAAGTCCTTCCACCTAGGATGGCTAAAAACACGTAAGAAAAAGATAAAAATATTATTACTCAACAAGATGATCTTTCCATTCTTCCTAAGAGTAATTAAGGGAGAAAGGAAAAGGCCCTTAGGTTAAGGTTGATTATAATGTGTTGGCTTACCTAAATAAATTCCCTTTCCTTCTTAGTATCTACGATGCACTTATGATATTTTCTAACTTGAGACAAACTCTTGTGAAGTCACTACTATAGCTAGAATCTTATCAAGCTTTCTTTTCTTCTAAGTTTATAAGGGTTGTGTGATACTTAAGAGAGATTCTATGTATTAATTTTCAGATTGAGATATTCTCTTAGGGATATTTGAGCACAATTTTCCCTTATATGTCACCGCTGAAGTCAATAGTTATGAGTTAAATATGATCCTCATTGATCAGGGTACTTTAGTTAACATTCTGAGTTATGAAACTTTAAAGAGTTTCTCCCTTGGATATTTGAAACTTACCTTTCTATAAGATTATATCGAAAGGCTTTAATGAATAAGGCCAGTGCGTTCTAGGGTAGATCACCTTACTTTTAAAGTTTGGAAATTTTCTAACTGAGGAAAAGTTTCATGTTATTGAAGCATATACCTCATACAAGGTTCTCTTAAAAAAGCTTTAGATTCATAAATATAGAATGATGCCCTCTACCTTGCACCAATACATGAAGTATATGAGAAATGATGTGGAGTATTCCATTCCTAGGGATACTCAGCCTTTTTCCCTGCACGAGGTTTCTATCTATGATGATGCTGAGTATTACATACCTGGAAAGGCTTGTATATCTCCCACTACTAGTCACCAGTGGTACATACTAGCATTGTATAGGGTCCCACACAGTCACTTGCACAGGGTCCTATTAACCACTAGTATAGGGTCCATCAGAGGTATGTATTGTGAAAAATATTTATACTACATATCCTATTAGATCTTCGTTTCAGTTTGCAGTTGGGCATGATGTTCCCCTAATAGAGTTAAGGGATGGCGGGGTAGAGGTAGAGAGTCGGTTCACCCCATGAGAATCTTTGACACTCAAATTCCTCCTCTTTCGTATTTTTACACTTCCTTTCTCTAACTGTGGAGTTTGGCTCTTCTGATGATGAGATGATTGATGTTCCTCTTCACTCAATTCCCTCACCAACCCTGAGTTCTGCTAATTATAATGCATTTTATACCTTTTATAGGTACATGATACCTGAGGGTGTATTAGTTGTTGATAGTAGTTCAGACGAGGAGATAGATATCTGATGTTAAACTACTAGCTAACAACCTCTTTCCCATAAGATGTGTGAAATATGAGTTAAGGATTCTCATAAATAATCTTTTATTATTCCTTCCCCTAGTGTTGGTGGTCCACTACAAACTAACAATCACTATGTGCTTATACTACATAAATTCTTTATGCCACCACAATCTAGTGAGTGTGCCTCATTATCCTATATCATAGGTGCCCAACTGGGTCCTGAGAGTCAGGGTCCTGTAGAGTCTGTTTTGGATAAAAGGGTCACACATGTCCCTTATTACTTTTCCACTTTTATGGAAGGCTATACTGAGCAGGATGTCGTTCCTTCGACTTTGTATGATGAATGAGCTCTACAGTAAGCCCGGGTTTGGCAAACTGATATGCCTCAAACCAAGAAAGGATTGGGTTATATTAAAAAAGACCAATTTACTCATGCCAATCATCACGCTATCTCTTACTCATATATGGTTATTTCCCTTGCCGATGAGGAAGACCCGGGTGATGTTGAGGATAGGCTCCTTGATGCTCAACATGAGTTCGAAGATGGCACCTCTTTTGTCATGGACGAATTGCTTGAGGTTAACTTAGGCACTAAATCAAATCCTAGGCCTATTTTTTATAGTGCATTATTATTTGATTCAGAGGGTCAAGAGTACATCAAACTACTATTAACATTTAAGGACCGCTTTGCCTGGAATTACACTGAGATGTCTGGTCTAAAATCAGAAGTAAAAGTCCACAAGTTGGCTATCAAGCCTGATGTAGTCCCTATTAAATAGTCACCTCATAGGATGAGGTTAAAGATTGAACAATAGGTGATTCCTGAAACTAAGAAGCTTATAGATGTTAGATTCATTTGTAAAGAGAATTATCCTACTTGGCTTGCCAACATTGTTCTAGTCCAAAAGTTGAGAGGACAGATTCTTGTCTACATTGACTTCCATGATTTGAATAAGGCATGTCCTAAAGTTGATTTCCCTCTTCATATAACCAAAATTATGGTGGATATCACTTCATCCTATATCATATTCTTATTTATAGATGGTTCATCTGGTTACAATCAGATAGAGATAGCCCCTTAAGAGGAGAAAATCACTACGTTCCGCACACTTGTAAGTGACTTTTTTTACAAGGAGATGCCCTTCAATCTCAAGAATGATGGGGCCACCAATCAACGTTCCATGATTGTTATTTTCAATGAGATGTTATACGAGCAAGTTGAATGCTATGTGATAATCTTGTAGTCAAAAGTAAGGTTCGTGGAGATCACCTTCGAGATAGGTGAATTATTTTTGAATACATACGCATAGACGATTTGATGAATCCTTTGGAATGCACATTTAGTGTTGGTACTAGAAAGTTCTTAGGTTTATAGTTTGGTAATGTGGCATTAAGATTGATCCTTCCATGATCAAGGCCATAATAGACCTAAAACCTCCTAAGATCCTTACTTCGTTGTGGTCTTTCCAAGGAAAACTTGCTTTCTTGTGGAGATTTATCTCCATTCTTTTTTGTAGATGTCACCCCTTCACTGCCCTCACAAAGAAGGATGCTCATTTTCATTGGGATGAATATTATCAAGAAGTCTTTGAGAGTATAAAGTGCTACCTGATGAATATGTTTGCGGATCTATTTTCATGGTTTATGATTTTGATGATAGAAAACACTCTTATTTCTCTATGACTGCCTTATCTACTGGCATTTCAGGTCCACACGATCAGACCGCAATTTGAAACCAGCTCAAGATTGGGTAGCCTAGGTCTGAGTCAGTTTGTAACCTTTTTCCTTTCTTGAGTCTTTGTTTTTGGTGTGTCTCCTGATGATTTGTAACTTGGAAGATTTTCTACTGTTCCCTAGAGTTTACTGTATTTGGTAACATCGTCCGGGATGATATTTATATCGGCCTGGACGATCGGTTCAAAAGCAGAAACCTTGTTTAGGGCATCCTCATTAAAGCAGCCGTCATTATGCAAAACACATCATCCTGGATGATTTTGTATCAGCCAGGATGATAGGCTCAAAAAAGAAAGAATCTGTCGCTAGATCTATTTAAGAATTACTTATTTTTGGACATTGTCCCGGTTGATCGTCCAGGACTATAAAATATCGTTCAGGATGATCCTGGGCAATTTTTCCAAAATTTCTCTGGAATTTAAGGAAATTAATTATGACTTGATTTTACGGTCAAATCATCCTGAACGATATGCTGGATGATTGAACATCGGATAGGTATTTTTCAGGGTGATGTTTAGGAAGATATTCCATGATTTATACTGATTATCTAGGATGATATATTATTGTTCGGGATGATATATTATCGTCGGGGACGATATATTATCGTCCGGGAAGATATATTATCGTACGGGACGATATGAACAAATTTTTTATGATCGTCTCAAATCATCCCGGTTGATTAAGCTTAAATTGTACTGATCGTACAGGACGATATTAGTATTATCCTTGACGATAATGTCGGCAACTTGCATTAATGAGCTTATTTTGAGATCTTCTATTTAAGCTATGACATGACATTTTGTAAGTGTCTTTGGCAGCCATTGTAGCTTCATTCTTTTGGGAGAAACTTGAAGAGAGAGCTTGAAAGGGAGTGAGGAAAGAGTGGAGTTTGACAGAGGGAGAAGATCCTATGTGGGGAGACTCAAAGGAGTGTGGAGGGGGTTCCACACGGTTGCTCTGGCAAGCTCGCACCTGAATACCATCGAATTTAAGGCTTGTCTCGAGGGAAGTTCACCAAAGTATAAGATCTCTTTGGTGTCAAAGGACCCGGCGACTCCGCCGCACCGGGGAAAGTGGAGGTGATTTTGTAAGGGCTTCTCAGCCTAGCTGTGGGGGCTAAAGGAGAGACACTTAGTTTAGTGCAATACTTGGAGGGTGCCTCCAAGGAGTGGATGTAGGTCAAGGTTTGACCGAACCACTATAAATCTGGTGTGTTCTTTCTTATTATTGCTTCCGCATTATTTTCTTCTGCACTTTGATTTCTGTTGTTATTTTGGTTTGAGTTTTATCTTTGGTTTTAAAGTTATCCAATTCACCACTTTCTTTGTTAGCCTTGGGCCAGTTCATGAGGGCCTAACATCCCTAACGAACTTTCAAGTGGTATCAGAACACTTTCTAGTGTCATCTGAGCACTTTCAAGTGGTATCAGAGCTGGATTCATAAAAACTAAGTTTTAAAACTTTTTGAATTTTTGATGCATGGCTAATTTTTTAAATCGTACTATTGCGGAAGGTTTTTCAATCACCAGACCACCTTTATTTGAAAATATTACTTTTGATAATGGTTAAAAGCCTTATTTGTGTGTTTGTGTTGTGTTTTGTTTTTTATTTTCTTTTTTTGTTTTATTTTGATTGTTATTTTGTGTTTTTGTTTATTTTTTTATTCTTTGAATTTTTTTCTCTGATCAACAGACACATTCACTTTTCAAAAAATGAAAAATCTACTTCATGTTTTTTCTTGAAATCTTTGGTAAGTTGCGATTGACTTCTCTAAAAATAGTCAAAGGAAGTAAACTCATATTTTTGACTCTAAATCTCTATTTCCTAAAAGAGGTTATTCTACTTTTGATTTAAAATCTTTTTCATCTTCTAAATTGGTTTTTGAAACATTTTTTTATCTCCCTATATTTTATTTATCACATATGAATCTTTAGCAAGGTGTTGAATCTACATCATAATTTTTTTAATCAAGAAATTCACTTTATCAATAGTATGGGTTTACTTTTGGTATTTAATATTTCAGAAAGGTAGCATATTCAAAAAATTGGCCAATGATGCCAAAAATAAAAGATGCGCAAAGCGCCAAATTGAAAAATATAGAATACACAAGGTGTATCAAAAGATGCGCAGTGTGCCAACCAATTGTCAAGAGGCATAAAATGAGCCCATAAAAGTTTAATGCTTACCATTCTTGTACTTCTTAAAAGCTTAAGAAAACCCTTGATACTTTCGATACTTGAATTTGAAAATCATGATTCGTGATTCAACAAATCGTGCATTGATCTTCTATTAAATATATTTTATGAAAGGAGTTTTTGAAAAATGATTGTTTCTTTCTCTATTTTATTTCATGATTTAGATATTAAATTAAAAAAGTTTTTGAGCCTTTTTAAAGAACTTGAGTTTGGATTATCAAATTCTGAATTTTTGACCTTTTCTAGGCTATACGTTGTCAATACAATTCTACTAAGTTTTTGATAAAAATCAAGAGGTAACTTTTTTATTTTAAGAATATTTATTTTATTCACTAGATCAGGGAACATTTTTGTCTTTTGTTCATTTTGTTTTTTGTTTGTGCCTCCTCTCTTTTTGATAATATCAAAGGGGGAGAACGTATTGTTGAATTTGTATATTTTTTGTATCCTTTTTCTTTTTCAAAAAATTAAAAAGAAAAAAAATTATCTCCCATATTTTTAAAGTTTTATTCTAGTGAGGGGAGATTAGGAGAAAATGTTTCTTATTTGCAAATTCAAATCATAATGTTTGCCATCATAAAAAAGGGGGAGATTATTACGGATCTGTTTTCATGGTTTATGATTTTGATGATAGCAAACACTCTTATTTCTCTACGACTGCCTTATCTACTGACATTTCAGGTCCACACGATCAGATTGCAATTTGGAACCAGCTCAAGATTGGGTAGCCTAGGTCTGAGTCAGTTTGTAACCTTTTTCCTTTCTCGAGTCTTTATTTTTGGTGTGGCTCCTGATGATTTGTAACTTGAAAGATTTTCTGCTGTTCCCTAGAGTTTACTATTTTTGGTAACATCATCCGGGATGATATTTATTTCGGCCTGGACGATCGGTTCAAAAGCAGAAACCCTGATTAGGGCATCCTCATTAAAGTAGCCGTCATTATGCAAAATACATCGTCCTAGATGATTTTGTATCGGCCAGGATGATAGGCTCAAAACAGAAAGAATCTGCCGCCAGATCTATTTAAGAATTACTTATTTTTTGGACATCATCCCGGTGGATCGTCAAGGACTATAAAATATCATCCAAGATGATCCAGGGCAATTTTTCCAAAATTTCTCTAGAATTTAAGGAAAGCAATTATGGCTTGATTTCACGGTCAAATTGTCATGGACGATTGCAAAATCGTCCTTGACGATATGCTGGACGATTGGACATTGGATAGCTATTTTTTAGGGCGATGTTTAGGACGATATTCCATGATTTATACTGATCGTCCAGGACGATATATTATCGTCCGGGATGATATGAACAAATTTTTTATGATCGACTCATATCGTCCCGACTGATTGGGCTTAAATTGTACTGATAGTACATGACGATATTAGTATCGTCCTGTATGATAATGTCGGCAACTTGCATTAATGAGCTTGTTTTGAGATCTTCTATTTAAGCTATGACATGACATTTTATAAGTGTCTTTGGCAGCCATTGTAGCTTCATTCTTTTGGGGGAAACTTGAAGAGATAGCTTGAAAGGGAGTGAGGAAAGGGTGGAGTTTGAGAGAGGGAGAAGATCCTGTGAGGGGGGACTCAAGAGAGTGTGGAGGGGGTTCCACACGGTTGCTCCGGCAAGCTCGCACCTGAATACCATCGAATTCATGGCTTGTCTCGAGGGAAGTTCACCAAAGGAGAAGATCTCTTTAGTGTCAAAGGACCCAGCGACTCCGCTGCACCGGGGAAGGTCGAAGTGATTTTGTAAGGGCTTCTCCGCCTAGTTGTGGGGGCTAAAGGTGAGACACTTTGTTTAGTACAATACTTGGAGGGTGCCTCCAAGGAGTTGACGTAGGTCAAGGTTTGACCAAACAACTTTAAATTCGTTGTGTTCTTTCTTATTATTGCTTCCGCATTATTTTCTTCCGCCCTTTGATTTCTGTGGTGATTTTAGATTGAGTTTTATCTTTGATTTTAAAGTTATCCAATTCACCACTTTCTTTGTTAGCCTTGGGCCAGTTCATGAGGGCCTAACATCCCTAATGAACTTTCAAGTGGTATCAGAGCACTTTCTATTATCATCTGAGCATTTTCAGAATCCCCATGTGTTAGCTGCACCCATCTCGTGAAGGCCACTAATTCTCTACACTACGGCCTTAGATTTATCCATAGAAGCACATTTAGCCCAAGAAAATAAAGAAGATAAAGATAATTCCTTGTACTACCTTAGCAGATTGTTGATACTTGTAGAGCTAAAATACTTGACAATGGAAAGGAAGTGTTTGGCTTACATTTTACAGTGCAAAAGCTTAAACATTACAGGCTTTTGCACAAGATTAACTTGATTTCTAGAGTCAACCCCTTATAATATTTGATGACCCATCCGACCCTATTAGGTCATTAAGCATGTTAGTCTATGATCCTACTAAAGTTCGATTTTACTTTTATCCCTCAGTAGGCCATCAAAGGGTAGGTTCTAACTATGTTTCATACTGCTCACCCGATCCCTACAGATTCTCCACTCAATGATGATTTACCTGATGAACTATTCATGAGTGTGGAAGAATAAGAGTCCCATACTTGGGAGTTTTACTTTGATGGTGCATTCTCCTTTAAATCTTTATATCCAAATAAAACTCTCATAGTTAGGGTAGGTTTGGGCCTTATTTTGTATCCCTTGATGGTCGTACCTTCAATACTCATATAGTCTTTTACCTCATACTAATAATGAAGCTGAGTATAAAGCTTTGATTTTATGATTTGAGTTTTCCATTCAGATGAAGATTATATGGGTAAAGATCTTTGGAGACTCCCAACTAATCATGAATCAAGTAGCTGAAGTCATCAAAGTGCTTAAGCTTGAGCTCTTATTTTATCACAATAAGGAAATTGAGCTCTTATATTTAATTCATGAAGTTACCTTGGCTAAAATCCCTAGATTTTTAAATGGTAAAGAAGATTCCTTAGCTAAACTAGCTAAGGAATTAGCGGAACCAACTAAAAACCTAGTGTCTATTATTGTCCAGTATCATCAAGTCGTGTGTCATGCAGACTTGTCTTCATATTGTTGCGGATCTATAATTTATGATTTTGATGATAGCAAACATTCCTTATTTCTCTACGATTGCCTTATGTGCTAACGTTTCAGGTCCACATGATCAGACTACAATTTGGAACCAGCTCAAGATTGGGTAGACTAGGTCTGTGTTAGTTTGTAATCTTTTTCCTTTCTTGAGTCTGTTGTATTTGGTGTGGCATCTAATGATTTGTAACTTGGAAGATTTTCTGTTGTGCCCTAAAAGATTTCTATTTTTGGTAACATCGTCCGGGACGATCTAACAAAAGTAGAAACCCTAATTAGGGCGTCCTCATTAAAGTAGTTGTCATTATGCAAAACACATCGTCCTGGAGGATTTTGTATCGGCTAGGACGATAGGCTCAATTCAGCAAGAATCTGCCGCCAGATCTATTTAGAAATAACCTATTTTTAGGAAAGGGTGGAGTTTGAGAGGGAGAAGATCCTGTGGGGGGGGGGGATTCAAGGGAGTGTGGAGGGGATTCCACACGGTTGCTCCGGCGAACTCGCACCTTAGTACCATCGGATTCAAGACTTGTCTCGAGGTAAGTTCACCAAAGAAGAAGATCTCTTTGGTGTCAAAGGACCCGGCGACTCCGCCGCACCGGGGAAGTTGGAAGTGATTTTGTAAGGGCTTCTCCACCTAGTTGTGGGGCTAAAGGAGAGACACTTTTTTTAGTGCAATACTTGGAGGGTGCCTCCAAGGAGTGGATGTAGGTCCAGGTTTGACCAAACCACTATAAATCCGGTGTGTTCTTTTCTTATTATTGCTTACGCATTTATTTTTCTTCCGCACTTTATTTGTGGTGATTTTGGTTGGAGATTTATCTTGGGTTTTAAAATTTTCCAATTCACCTCTCTCTTGGTTAGCTTGGGCCAGTTCTATAGGGCTTAACATCCCTAACGAACTTTCACATATGATCAGACCCTTACAGTTTTAACTGTTGAGGAAGATTCACATTAGAGAGTCCCCTTTATTGAGTATTTGAAGCATGGTCAGCTCCTTGATGATCGATCTCTTACTGCTCAGATTAAAAAGAGAGCCTTATCATTTATCTATGTAAATGACACCTTTTATCGATGCTCTTTTAACCAAATATGGTTGCATTGCCTTAATAATGAGGAGGCTCATATGGTCGTGTGTGAGTTATATGAGGGGCTTTGTGGTGCTCATTAGTCCGGACCAAATATGAAGGGCAAAATTATATGCCCTGGTTACTATTGGCCAACCATGATCCGTGATTATATGGAGCATGCTGTAAGTACCACCAGTGCTTGATTCATGATACAGTAAATCACCAACCTCTTAATTTGCTGCAACCTATTATGTCTTCTTAGCCATTTGATGGTTAGGGCATGGATGTAGTGGGTCCTATTGACTCTCCTTCCTCTTAGGGTCACAAGTTTATTTTGGCTACCACTCATTACTTCTCTAAGTGGGTGGAAGCTATCCCACTTAAGGAGGTTCAATCAAAGGACATGATACACTTCTTTCACGATCACATCATTTACTGCTTTGGGGTTAGCTCTATATAATTTTTGATAACAACTCACCATTTAGAAGAACCAAAATCTTTAGTTTTTCCCATATCTATAATATTAATTAGGGATATTCTTTGATTTATTACCCTAAAGCGGCCAATGGTTTAGCGGAGGCATTTAATAAAACTCTCATGTAACTGATAATAAAATTCTTATAGAAAATAATTGAGAGTGGCATGATAAGTTACCTGGGAATTATGGGGTTATAGGACTATATATTATACTCCTACTTAGTCTACTCTATATGCTTTGGCCTTCGGGGTTGAAGCTGTCTCCCACTTGAGGTGGAGCTGCCCTTATTACATGTGGTAGTTAGCTACAATCTTTCCCATGAGGATAATACCCCGACTACGATTAGAAGAACTCAAAAATTTAGAAGAGCCTCATCTCCAAGCTCATCAGAACCTCAAGCTATACCATGCCAGTATAGCCTAGTCACATGATCGCCTTATTTGACCCCATGCTTTTTGGGTTGGCGACTTAGTTCTTATCTTGTATATGCCTATCATTTTGCACCTTCATCGAAGTGGCAAGTTTAAGTATATTTGAGAAGTCCCCTTCACCTCATATCAAGTCTATGAAGGTGGTGCTTACCTACTCGTTGATGTAAATGGTGTTCACCCTATACCTGTACTTGAAAAGTACTATATTTAAGTTCCATATATTATCAAGGGAGCTTCCCAACCTCATGTAAATATCCCTCAATATGGATGCCACCTGAAGAGTTTCCACTTACTTTTTGATAGTTTGTGTGGCCACAATGATTTATCCGCTACCACGTGAAGTTTGTTATAAAGAGTATAAGGCTATTCTTAAAGGTGATGTTATAATTCAGGATCCTAATCTATGATTTTGATGATGACAAATAATATTGATTGAATTATTTCATTCATCATTAAATCTTTTGAATATTACTCTTATCTGTGTGTACTATCATTTCAGGAATATTACACACCGCTCAAGATAATGAAAGACTCAATATTGGGTAGAATAGAATGTGAAGGAGTTTGTAATTTTTATTTTCTTTATTTTTTATTTATTGAGTCTGACCAAAAAATAATGTATACACATTGAGTGACCATGCACACAAAGAGGGGGAATTTTTTTTAAAAGAAAAAATGTTGTTTATGTAGATCATACTATATGATTTTAAATCATACTTTAAGATGTACAGTGGCTTAATGGCTAACTTTGGTGGATAAATCATACTGTACAATCTTGATCATACTATATAATTTGTTTTCAACCATAAATCCTTGCCGCCATATTAATTTAAGTAAGTGTTTAAGATTTGAATTTTGAACACATCCGACTGTACGATGAAAATTTTTACTGTATGAATATTTGAAATCTTGCTAAAATTAACTCCCATGATTAGTAAATTAAATAAAGATTTAATTAATGATTGATGATCGTACTTTATGAATTAGATTGTATGGTATGATGAACCGAGGCATTTTTTGGTCATACCAAAGATCATACCCGACAAAACCTTGATTTTTGAACTAATTATACTCTATGATTTATACATCGTACAAGAGGACATGAATAATTTTAACTGATTCTACTATATGAGTGGGATCAGACCAGGTGATGAATAGAGACAATTTCAGCCATCCCAGCTTTCATTCTGTATGAACAAAAGAAATAAAGTATATTATACTGGATGATATTTGTATCGTACTGTACGATGTATTAAAAAATTATTACATGTTTGTACTCCTTCATACTAGGATAAGAGCTATTTTAAACTGATCGTACTGTATAATTTGTGATTGTATTATACGAACAGAAATGACTAATTTAAATTTTTATAGTTTCTTGAAGCTTATTATATATAATGCTTTTATTCATTAAAAAGAAGAGAGAGGACACTCTACTACACTAGGGAAGGTGAAAGAGAGTTTTGTAAATGCTTCTCTACATTGTTGTTGGAGTTAAAGGAGAGTCACTTTTGTGTAGTACAATTCCCAGAGTGGAGGACTCCGGGGAGTAGACGTAGATCAAGGTTGACTGAACCACTATAAAAATCTTGGGTGTGATGTTTCTATTTTTCTACATTTTACTTTTCTTGCATTTAATTTTGCTATAACTTTTGGTGAAAATTTATTTTAGTATTCCGTTGTACGATTTAAAATTTCTTCACCATTGTTGCAATTGTTATCAAATCATTAGCTTTCATATTTGATTAGTTAAGTTATTTTTTTTAAAAAAGCAAAAATTTTTAATAAATAGAACTACTATTTATGATTTAATTTTAAAATATCAATTCACCCCCCTCTTGGTGTTTCTTGTATTTTCAAGTGGTATTAGAGCAAGATCTAAAAAATAGTGTTTTAAAAAACCTTGAGAAAATTGATCAGGGCATATTTTGATAATCGTAACACTATGGAGGGTTATTCCATAACTTCTCCACCCCTGTTGGACTACAGCAAGTTGATGTTGGTACAAGAAGGTTACACTATTCCTTTTCAGTTTTTGAATGGCAAAAAAACTAAAATATCATTTAATCAATGGAGCAATGAGGATAGGAAACTTGCATCGTTAAATGTAAAATACTTGAATTATTTATTTTGTGCATTAAAATTGGAAGACTACATGAAAGTGTCCACCTATGCTACTGGTCAAGAGATCTGGGTTTGACTGTGTATCTCATAAATGAAGGAACTAGTGAGGTTAAATAACCTAGAGTAAACATTTATTTACCTGACTACGAACTCTTTCGTATGAAACTTAATGAGACTATATCTGACATGTACACTAGGTTCACCCAGATAGTGACATTCTTATATGCACTTGGTAGATAGATATCTAATTTTGAAAATGTAATAAAAAAATTGAGATACTTACCGAGTTCTTATGTGGAAAAAATAATTGCAATCACTGAGTCCAAAGATTTAAATGTTTATTCTATTGATAATTTGCTTGAGTTACTCATTTCCTATGAACAAGGAGTGAGACAAAGGAAAAATGATGCAGGAGAAAAGAAGAAGGAACGAATGGTGGCTCTAAATGCAAACAATTCAGAAAGTGATAATTCTGCAGTGGAGGAAGATGATGATATAGCCTTGATGACCCGTCAATTTAAGAATTTTCTAAAGAGAAAATAAAGTCATCATAAAACAACTGGAACAAAAGTAAAAGCTTAAAGAATATTAAAGTTATATCTGACACAGTTTACTTTGAGTGCAGAAAACCAAGTCACCTCCGAGCTGATTGCCCCAATATGAAGATTCATCCAACCAAGGAGAAGGTCGAGGAGAAGCCAAAGTATAAAAAGGGAAAGCTAAAGACATAGAAGGCATTTATGTTTGACTCTGCCTCAAATTTATCAAAAGAAGAAGCAAAGGAGGAGGTAACAATTTTGTGTATATTGGCTAACGATAATCTTGATCAATCGGATTAAGACGAGGTATGTAAACTTTCTTATGAAGAATTGTTAGTTATTTCTAAAAACAATTCATGATTCGTATAGAAAGTTGATGAAAATGCATGTTAACCTTAACATTGAATTTAGTACTTTATAAAAAAAGCATGCTAATTTAGTTAAAGAACATTTTAACTTAGATAGAGATCACATGTCCCTGCTTGATGAATTTGATACATTAAATAAGAAGCATATTGAGTTATCTGTTGAAAACATCACATATTGAGCTAGAAAAATAATTTAAGGAATTAGATGAACATGCATATCAATTAGATAGTAGGAAGTGACAGGCTATACATATGTAAATAAAGCCCTACAAGCAAAAATTATAGCACTTGAAAATAATGAACCATCACCCTTATTAGCTCAACAACCCCTTAGCATTGCATGCATCACACAACTTTTGGAATAAGTACCACCACACACATAGGTCAGTGAACCCATTTTCTGGTGTTAGATGCTTCTTTTGTGGCATGCTAGGTCATATATCTTGCACTTTAATGATTCATCATAGGATACACCTCATGTGGAGACCTAAATTACATTCATCACAGCATAGCATGCATACATCTCATTCACTTAAGCATAAGGAGGAACCAAACTTACTTGGGTTCCCAAATCTAATCTTTGAATGACATTGTAGGGGTGCTCTCACAAAATATCTAGTGAGAGCATATGGTACCTGGCCAGTGGCTGCTCGTGATATATGACTGGAGATAATGAAGCAATTCATTACATTGGAAGGCAGGACAGAAGACAAGGTGACTTTGGGAGACAGCACCACTAGGAAAGTGGTGGGCTCAGGTATCATTGAAAATTCTAAAAAAATTGTAATTTAAAATGTTTTATTAGTTGATGGTTTAAAATACAATCTATTAAATATTAATCAATTATATGACAAAATATTTGAGATAAAGTTTCTTTCCAACAAATGCTTGATTAGCTTATATGATAAATTTGTGTTAGAAGAAAATAGATAAATAATGTCTATATATTAGTGCAAGAATAGCTGAACCAATTTATTATGAATGATGTATGGGAATTAGTCAAGAGACCTAAAGAGCAGAGTGTGGTGGGAACAAAGTGGGTCTTTAAAAATAAGGTCAATGACTAAAGAATCATAGTAAGAAATAGGTCCAGACTAGTAGCTAAGGGTTATAACCAAATTTAGGGCATAGACTATGAGGAAACCTTTGCCCTAGTAACTAAACTAGAAGCCATAAGGGTGCTCTTAGCCTTTGCTTGCTTCAAGGGTTTTAAATTATATCAAATGGATATTAAGAGCGCTTTTCTAAATGGGGTAATCAAAGAGGATGTTTATGTTAAAAAACCACTCGAATTTGAAAACTAATAATTCCAAATCCTTATATTCAAATTAAAAAATGCACTGTATGAGTAAAAGCAATCACCTAGAGCCTGGTATGAAACACTTAGCTCATTCTTTTTAGATAGAGGATTTTATAAGGGTAGTGTAGACACCACCCTCTTCCTATAAATGATAGAAGATGAAATTCTCATTATTCAGATTTATGTAGATGACATCTTATTTGGATCTTCAGATAAAACCTTATGTGATGAATTCTAAAAAACAAAGAGTAATGAGTTCAACATGAGTATGATGGGAGAGATAAATTACTTTCTTGGTTTTAGTTAAAATAGATGGAAGATGGAACATTCCTTAGCCAAATTAAATACATTAATAAAAATATGGACAATGCTAAGGTCATGAACACTCCCATGAGTTCTACCATTCAACAAGACAAAGACCCGAATAAAAAGTCAGGTGACTATAAAAAATATAGAGGAATATTTAGATCTCTCCTCTATTTAACTATTAGTAGACTGGATATAATATTTAGTGTGTACCTCTATGCCCGATTCTAAGCTGACCCAAAAGAGTTTCACTTGACTGCAATTAAGAGGATCCTTATATATCTTCTAGGCACTCCAAACTTAGGAATTTAGTATCCTAGACACAACACCTCCATTGAAATCTTAGGGTATTCATATTCAGATTTTGTAGGGTGTAGGGTAGATTGGAAAGTAACTCTAGAACCAATCAATTCATAGGATAATCCTTAATTTCCTGGTCTAGTAGAAAGAAGAATTTAGTAGCTCCTTATACGACCGAGGAAAAATATATAGTAGTAGGAAGTTGTGGTTCACAAGTTTTATGATTGAAATAAAAACTCTTAGATCTTAGATTACCCGTAGGAACCATCCCAATTATGTGTGACAATACTTGTGTAATTTGTATATCCAAAAATCTAATTCAACACTCTTAAATAAAATATATAGATATTAGGCATCACTTCATAAGAGATCATGTAGGTAAAGGAGATTTAGAATTGCACCATATAACTATAGGAGATCATTTGGCAGCCATATTCACAAAACCACAAGCCTATAACACCTTTAGCTCCTTAAGGATAAACTAAGTGTTATATACATTTATGATTGATCCAAAAAAAAAAAAAAAGGTTTACGATGTTTCCTGATTTTTATTTTCTCATCTCACTGAAGTCCCAAAATGTTCAACACTTTATCCATATCATACTGTAGGATGCCCATTCATACTGTACAATCATCACAAATACACATATCACAACTCTCTATTTAATCAATGATCCATATTAGATCACTGATCCGCACATCATAGTATATGATACTAGAGTTATACTATATAATCCACATGGCACTAATCAATCATCCATTCATTCAATTCATTTGGTATGATATTATTTCCATTCGTACTATACGATCCACGTGGAAAAATGGATTGGGATGTATTTAACACAGATGGTATGATATTATTGTCTTTCATATTGTACAAACACCCATTTTTACTATACAATAGTTTTCGTTAAAGGTTGTACTACTAACTCCTTGGGACGAACATATTTACTTCATATCGTTCAGTATGATCCTGATCGTACTATTAGATTTGATTAGCTTTTCTTGACAGGTTATGAAGATAAATTAATTCTTTAATCATACTATACAATCTCCGATTGTAATGTACGAATAATAAGAAACTCTATAAACATGAAGAGAAACCTACTAAATTTACTCAATCGTTCTTCACTACACCTTTCTTTACTATTCTTACTCAATGGCTAGTGCAAGAAGATATGGCCGAATCATTCCAGGAAGCTCCTCTTCCTCTCATCACCATGAAAATCATTTCCTTTCTACTAAAGATGAGGATGCTTACCACAAATTCAAAGCATGCAAGATCACTCCTTCTCACATGCTAAATCAAGCATCCCTTAACTTCGAGGTGATGAGCCTCTTTGCCTCCACTTCCCTTTAATTTCTTATTACCCTGGCCTTTCCGTTCAACTTTTATCTCCTCTATGAGTTCCTTGCCAACCTTAGGATCAATCTAGATAGCTTGAACCTAACTTCGTATGTCTATCATCGAAATGTCAAAATTACTAAAGCAGACCTCATTGAACATATCGATCTTTATACTAAAGGACCTTGATCCCACTCCTTCATAATAAATAATTTTGAATGGAGTTTTATCAATTTACTTCTTAGAAATATTTCTTTGAACCAACACCAATCTCTTGCCCAGTCCTTAACATAAAATGCCCATAATATCCAACACAGTCTTAGGACATCCATAATACCCAATGATGGAGATAGGATACGCATGACCCTAATCCTATCTATCGTCACTTACCTAATCATGTATAATACCATATTTAATGAAGCTGACATGATTATTGATTATATCTAGAATATGCCTCAAAATTTCCATCCCAACACACCCGTAGGAAATAAAATGCCTTATGGCATCTCATAGGATACATTCTTCGCCATAAACACCAATTGACCTATCCTGGTGAACCTGATGATGCCCTTATTTTTATACGGAGGCCTATTTTAGTATTTTGTTTCATCAGGGGCAAGAGTATGATGAGCTGGATTTTGATGAAGAAGGAGAGTATGCTCCCATAGGAGAACTAGCTCCAGCAGGAGGACCTTTACTTGCCTGATGATATTATTCAATGACTCGACCGACTTGAAACTCGAATTGACTTTCATATCCATGAATAACACTAGCAGCATAAGGACAACATGCGATGGTTTGGCGAGAGATTTACCTTGATCGATCATGAATTTGTCTCCATCCATAAGTTCTTTCAAGAACCACCACTGTCACTTGATCAGGATCCATCTTTTGACTAGTCTTTGTTTGATGTGTTTTATGTATTATTTTGCTGGATACTTCTCTTTTTGGTGATGTAAAAAGGGTGAGAAGTTACCTGTCCTTAGTTGATATCTTTTCAATTATATATCATGTTTTTTGAATTCCATCTCAATTTATGTGATTTAAAATGAAATGTTTATATGTTTATTCCATGTTTTTATGTTCCTCTTTTATTAAAAAAAATAAAAGAAAAAATTATTATATTATTTATAAACTAACATTATTTGACATCATCAAAAAGGGGGAGATTGTTGCAATCCAGGATTAGTCTGCAATTTTAATGAAGTCAAAGAATATTGATTGAATTATTTCATTCTTTATTAAATCTTTTTAATATTACTTTTATCTGAAATTACGAGATGCGCCTAGAAGGGGGGTGAATTACAAAATTGTTGCAATAAAAATTATCCTAAATAGGAGTTCTAATTTTTCTTCTTAAATAAGAAATTAAATAACGTGGAAGCGAGTGCTCATAACACAGTTTGCAATAACTAATTACACTATGATTTTCACCAAGCAATTTTAATAAAAATAAAATGCAAGCGTAAATAGAAAGCAGTAAATGAAAAATCACAACAGAGATTTTATAGTGGTTAGGTCACTTAACCTACGTCCACTCCCCAGAGTCCTCCACCCTGGGAAATTCACTACTAAATAGTAGTTCTTCTTCTGCCCCCATAGCAAGACGGAGAAGCCCTTACAAACCTCACTTTCACCAACCCGGCGTGGGGGTGCCGAGCGCTTTGTCACCCTCCTAACGATGGTAATGTACCTTTCTCATTTTTCTCCCTCCTGGAGAAGGCAGAGTACCTTAGAGGACCCAGATGTAGAAGAATCTCCCCCTCAGAGAGCCTCCCACAAGATCTTCTCGGGCCATAGGAGGAGCAAAGTGCAGCAAGCTTGGAGCAACCGTGTGATCTCCCTCACACTCCTTCTCCCTCAATAAGCCCACCTTCTCCTTCCTCTTACAAACCCTAAAATCTTCTCAAGAGCTCTCCCAAGGAACCTCTCTCTCAACACGTTCCTCTCTCACAGTCACACCCCAAAAAAATAGAAGTTTTCAAATTAGCCATTAGCATCATATAGTATGATATAATATCGTACAGTATGATTAGTACAAAATGGCCATCATCTTGGTACGAAGGTTTACGAACAGGCAAAAATTTTTGAATACAATCATACAGTACGATAAACATCCGTACATTATGATATATAAAATCCTTTTAATCATATAATACGATTGCTGGGATGACGAAACTCATCTCTGTTCAACATAGGGTACGAACCACTTTATACTGTATAATTAGTCAAAATCAAGGGATCCTCCAGTATAAAAATCGGGATAATAAAAAATAGCCTCGGTTGATCATATAGTATGAACTCTATCCTACAGTACGACAACCAATCAGAATATGATCCTTAATTTATGCACTAATCTCGAGGTTAATTTAAGTAAGTATTTAAAATAGATTTTATAGTATGAATTAGATCGTACAGTATGCTTAGTTATTAAGCTTACCTAAATTAATCTGGCAGCTAGGGTTTTTTAAATTAGAAACCTTTCGTACAGTATGATATCAATCGTACAGTATGACTTATTTACAAATAGTTGTTCTAGCTAGATCTGATTATACAATATGATTTAAACTCATACAAATATTTAAAAAATTAACCCCCCCAAAATTAGCCAATTAAATCAAGGTTTAATTAATGATTTATGACCGTACCGTATGAATTAGATCATACCATATGATGAATCGAGACATTTTTTGGTCATACCGAAGATCATACTATATAAAATCTTGATTTTTGAACTAATCGTACTATATGATTTATATAATGTACAAGACAACTTGAATAATTTTAATTGATCATATTATGTGAATGGGATCAGATTAGAAGATGAATAGAGACAATTTTAGGTTGTCCGAGCATTCATCCTATACTAACTAAAGAAATAAAGTATATCATACTGGTAGATATTCGTATCATACTGTATGATGTATTGAAAAATTATTCCCTATTCATGCTCCTTTGTATTAGGATGAAAGCTAATTTAAACTGATCGTACTGTATAAATTGTAATCATATTGTATAAATAAAAATGACTAATTTGAATTTTTTGGGCTTCTTGAAGCTTATTATATATACAATGCTTTTATTCATTAAAAAGAAGAGAGAGGAATGTGACAGATGAAGCAAATCTTAAGAGGGACCTTTTTGAGAAGATTTAGGGCTTGTGAGAGGAAGGAGAAGGTGAGTTTGTGGGTGTGGGAGAAGTAATGTGAGGAGATCTCATAATTTCTCCAAGCTAGCTGCACGCTTGCTCCTTTAATATCATGGGTGAGTCTTGTGGGAACTATCTAGGGGGAGAGGCTTAAGGTCAAAGTCGTTGAAGGTTTTCTACCTTCTCTAGGAGGGAGAAAAATGAGAAGGTCTACTGCCATCACTAGGAGCGTGACATAGCGTTCGACACTCCTCCACACTAGGGAAGGTTAAAGTTTGTTTTATAAAGGCTTCTCCGCCTTGCTATAGGAGCAAAAGGAGAGTTACTTTTGAGTAGTGCAAATTGTGGAGTGGAGGACTCTAGGGAGTAGACGTAGGTCAAGGTTGACCGAACCACTATAAAAATCTTTAATGTATTGTTTTCCTCATTTTACTTTTCTTGTATTTAATTTTTCTATAACGACATGGTGAAAATTTTATTTTAGTATTATATTATGTGATTTAAAATTTCATCAAGATTGTTGTAATTGTTATCAAATCATTAGCTTCCATATTTGATTAGGTAAGTTGTTTTTTAAATAAGCAAAAAATTTCTAAGATAGAACTCATGTTTAGGATTTAATTTTAAAACACCAATTCACCCCCCTCTTGGTGTATCTAGTACTTTCAGGTGATACATTAATATGCTGTTGGGATGTTTGTGCTTATGTCTAGGTATACTAATCACATTAGTGCTATCATATAGAACCTTTAATTTGTTTCCCCCTTGCAAGGATTATTCCTCACAGTTTCACTTGTCACCCCCAAGTGTGGTCTGGGTTATCAAAACTAATATGTATGATTTTCTTGAGTTTTCTTCATTCCTCTAATGTAAATCATATGATCCATATGTATGATTTATTTAGCTCATTATTGACTTGTGGAATTTATACGCCTTTTAATTCACCATAAGTTTTAGTTTCCTAGTTTCACTTGTTACCCCCAAGTGTGGTCTGGGTTATCAAAACTAATATTTATTATTTCTTTTTATTTTTCTTGTTCCTCTAGTGTAAATTATATGATTCATGTTTATTCAAGCTTTATGGTTTACCTTGCTCAATATAGACTTATGGTATTCATATACTTTTTAATTCACCATAAATTTTAGCTCCCTCATTTTGCTTGTCACTTTCAAGTGTTGTATTGGATATCAAAACCACTAGTTCAAACCCCTTGTCAAATGTAATACTGGTTTCATACCTAACATATGTTAGTTAGGTGCGGTGATATTGACCCACTACCGCTATGTGAATTTCTTTCTCATATTAGTTTTATTGTGATAGTTATACTCACTAGTTCATTCATATGAGTTGAATATTGTCTAGGATATCAAAACCATTGACTTAGACCCCTTAGGGAATGTGATACTGAGTCCAAACCAACCTATGTTAGTCAGAAATGGTAATGTTGATCCACTATCCTAATATTAATTTCATTCATACATCAATTTAATGGCCTAGGTTATCAAAGACAATGTTTCACTTCTTTACAGATCTGTATAGTCTCTCTCCCCCCAATTTTATTCATGTAGTGAACATGGCCTGGGTTATCAAAGCCAACCATATCTCCCTCTCTTTATATTCTAGTCATTACAGTATATTTCATACTAAGAGTAACTCATGGATATGGTAATTGTTCCCTCTACTATGTGTTATCTTTGATAGTATGGGATATGCCTAATCTATGACTATAAACATAAAAAAAATATATAAAAATAATATGGTGATAAAAGAGAGGAAAGCTCTCAATTGAGCAAAATCGGTTGCCCTTATTATAGGTTGAACCCAATTTTAATCTCTAAGAGCTCGAGTTCCCCTAAACTTCTCTTTCTTTTCCTCTCCTTCGAAGCATCTCTGTGATTGCTTCAGGGATGACCCCACACTTATGTTGTTATGGTTCTTTATGATCATCATTATCCTCATTAATGATGTGGTACATCTTGTCATAGATGTTAACATCACTTCCTCACGGGCTTGGGTTTTTATGGGAAGGATCAACCCCCTTTCTACTCCCTTTTGGCAACGTACTCTCCCATTTATACCTTACTCTTAGCTTCCATAGTAGTTTTATGGATGCATTGGTGTTGCTTTTACCTCTCACAGGGTCCCACCAATTGGTGTGGGGTGTTGCCACTATGATTTTTTGATGATTGTTAACCTTATTCGAAGTTATTATCCTTGGTGGTGAGCGTGTCCCCTCACTACTTCAATTTGTTTCCCCGATTGTGATGTAGTACATCATGTCTCAGATGTTAGCATTACCTCTTTGCGAGCTTTGATTGTCTAGTAGAAGATAAGCTCCCTAGCTTTTTTATCCACTTACTTCACCATTGGGACCCAATGCTTGGCTATCAGAGAGGTTCCTTGGATGTGTTGGTGTTGCTCTCACATCTTATAGAGTCCCATCAGCTAGTTTTTATGTACCACTGTAATTCCTTAATGATTATTTCTTACTGATATAACTTTGTTCTTCATAGTGGTGTATCCCCTCGCTACCTTATTTTTTATCCTCTCAGAATGAGATCACCCCTCTCACACTCTACTGATGGCATTTTTCTTTCTATTATCCATTGAGGCATGTGTTCGATGCTCCCACTTCATATGATCTTAGTATTATCTATGAATTTTCATCAGTATTTGGGTACTTGTGGCCACAACGGGTTATCCTCTACCACGTGGTAATTATAATATTAGCTTGGGATTTCTTAGTTAGTTATTCCTTTGGAATTCTCCCATATACTTTTCCTTTTCCCTCAAACCCATACGTAGGTGTGAGTCAGGTTATTGTCGAGGTGACTTTTCTCTTTTTTTACTCTGCTGCTTTGATATAGTCAGGCAGACGTTAGACCTTTGACTCCTTACTCACTATTTTGATATGGATAGGTGAGTATTGACCCATTCACCTTTGATGTTTCGATACGGTCAGACAAATATTAAACCTTTCTTGGTTGGGTGCCCGATAGAGTCCCTAGGAGGCATACTTCACCACCTTTTCATTCCTCCAATTTTATATCCGAGTTAGGGGTTATTGAGCTTTCTTTCACTCCTTATTTCACTATTTTGATATATTCAGGTGAACACTGAGTGGTCTACATTCACTATTTTGATATGATTAGGTGAATGTCAGAATCTTTTTAAGATTGTCTTACTATTTAGATATGTTCAGACAAATATCAGATTTTGTAACATCTTTATTCACTATTTCAATATGGTCAGGTGAGTATTGAGTCACCCCCATTCATTATTTTGATATGGCTAGGTGAATGCGAGATCCCTCCACCTCCTATCTTACTATTTTGATATGATCAGGCAGGTAGTTGGCTTACTTTTCCCTTTTTCCTCTTTGTTTCACTATTTCAATATGGTCAGGTGAACATCAAGTTGTCTACATTCACCATTTTGATATGGTCAGGTGAATGTGAGACCCTTTGTATTTATTTCCTTCTCTATTCTTCCTTACCAAAGGTTAAGGCATATAGATGATCTCTCTACATTCTTTCTTTAGTGATCCTACATGTGTTCTTTATTCTACTTCCCTTATCACATTCGATCAATGCCAATACATACGGTTCACTTATTATTTGACACCCCTATTGGGGGACCATTTGTTGACCTTGCTTTTCACTAAACTAAGGGTCAAGGCGGGTTGATTTGGTTAAATTAACCAAGCCAAACCCTAAGAACACTTCCATTGGATTCAATGGGTCAAACCAAGTTTGTTCAGCCCAAACCTAGGTCCTGGGTCAACCTGGTTGACCAAGTTATCGTAAGTTGACCAAACTTTCCCAAATTACCCTTATTTAGGTTTAAATCATTTTTGAATCCTCCTTTGCTCCATCCCTAATCAATTTGGACTTATTTGGCCATGTTAAACTAGTTAACACTTATCTTGGTTAACCTAACCCTTATTTGATCAAATTTGACCTATTTAGATCAAATATATGGCCCCTTTGGCTTGGTTAACCTAACCCTTATTTGATCAACTTTATTCTTCATAGAGAGTGTATCTCCTTACTACTTTAGTTGTTATTCACTCAGAATGAGATCACCCCTTTCACACTCTGCTGATGGCATATCTTTTTTTGTTGTCTATTGAGGCATTTGTTCGATGCTCCAGCTTCATAAGATATTAGTATTCTTTAAGAAATTTCATTCGTATTTGGTTGCTCATGGCCACGACGAGTTATGCTCTTCCACGTGGTAATTGAAATGTTATCTTGGGACTTTTTAGATAGTTATTCCTTTGGAATTCTCCCATATACTTTCCTTTTCCCTCACACCCATGCATAGGTGTGAGTCAGGTTGTTATCCAGGTGACTTTTCTCTTTTTTTACTCTACTACTTTGATATGGTCAGGAAGATGTTAGACCTTTAACTCCTTACTCACTATTTTGATATGGATAGGTGAGTATTGAGCCATTCACCTTTGCTTTTTTGATATGGTCAGATAAATATTAAACCTTTCTTGGTTGGGTGCCCGATATAGTCTCTAGGAGGCATAATTCACCACCTCTTCATTCCTCTTATTTTATACTCGAGTTAGAGGGCTATTGAGCTTTCTTTCACTCCTTATTTCACTATTTTGATATATTCAAGTGAATACTGAGTGGTCTACATTCACTATTTCGATATGGTTAGGTGAATGTCAGATTCTTTTCAAGATTATCTTATTATTTTGATATGGTCAAATAAACATCAAATTTTGTGACATCTTTATTTACTATTTTAATATGGTCAGGTGAGTATTGAGTCACCCCCATTCATTATTTCGAAATGGTCAGGTGAATGCGAGATCCTTCCACCTCATATCCTACTATTTTGATATAATCAGGCAGGTAGTTGGTTTACTTTCCCATTTTGCTCTTTGTTTCACTGTTTTAATATGGTAAGGTGAACATCAAGTTGTCTACATTTACTGTTTTGATATAGTCAGGTGAATGTGAGACCCTTTATCTTTGTTTCATTTTCTATTTTGCCTTACAAAAGGTTAAGGCAGATAGATGATCTGAGCATAAAGAGTAATATTTGAATGTTAATAATGCTATTTTAGAAAGTGCTAACTTGAGGTTTAAAGCTAAATTGAATACACTTGAGAGAAATTAGAATACATCAATATTTGATCTAAAGCCAAAACCTAGGAAGAGGCATTATAACCCGAACAAATTAGTAAATCCTTTTCCTGGAGTTAGATGTCTTTCATGTGGAATGCTAGGACACATTTCACACACTTGCACTATTCATCTTAGTACAAAGTGAGTGTGGAGACCCAAACTGCATGATTCACAACATAACACACATGCATTACATTCCTCTTTTCATAAGAAGGGACCCAACCTATTTGGGTTCCTAAATCTGACATTTGATGATTTTGTTGGTAAGCTCTCACCGAAGATCTCGTGAGCATGTGGTACTTGGACAACAGAAGCTCACGGCTCATAATTACATAAACTTGCTGCTTAATAAATTATGAATTGCATGTTTACTACTCTGTTGATTATTATTATTTTCTATTTTAATTTTGAGTTAACTTTTTATGTTTGCTATTATTTTATAGTTGTTTTATCTCTGATATTTTTACTTTGGTTTTCCTTTTTATTATAACTAAAATGATATTTTGCCTTATTTTTATTTTTGGAAATTTGTATTCAATGTCTAAACATCCCTAAATCAGTTAAAGGGGGAAACACCGTTGATTGTTTCCCTCCATCTAACCTCTTTTAGTGATGTATTTTTCTTTTCTAAGCAAAAGTCTATCTCAAATTATAAACTGGATTTTATAATTAAGATCTTTTCTATCTTACTATAGTAATCTATCTTATATATATAATATTTAAAATCTTTATATTACTTTCAAGTTCTTTGAAATCTTGCCATTGCATTTATCACTTGATTTTGAGTTTAGTTTGTGGTTTATTCTTCCATATATTAGAGAGTGAGTTTTCTTCTCTAATATTTGGAAGATATACTCACAACTAAGAATATTCAAGAGTTTTGAATAGGGATTTAGCTTGATAAAAAAAGGTCAATGATGCCAAAAATCTGAAGATACGTAATGATCGCCAAAAAATTATAAGTTATACAAAGTGTATCAAAAATAAAAAGATGCGCAAAGTGCGCCAATCAATTGACAAGAGGCATAAAATGAGCCCACAAAAAGAAAGCTTCCCTCTCTTTCAAACCTTTAAATCTTAAAAGAATTCATGTGTCACTTGATATTTTCAAAGGCTTAATTTCAAATTTCATTATTATGAGAAATTACTTTGGTATATTATTTAATAAGATATTTTTTCTAGAACCAAGTTTTGAACGATTCTCCTTTTCTTATCCAATTAGTTTATTCTGATATTGTTCTTTTGTTTTTAAAAGATGATTTTACCCTGAGAGAAGTCCGAGCTTGGGTTAACAGGATTGGATATTCTACCATTTTTGAATTTTGATGATGTTAACTCATTTGGTCTTACAAGTCTTTAAATTCAATCACTTTGAGAATTTATCTTTTTCGTGCCTTTAAAAGAAAAAATATAAAAAACTAAAAATAATAAAAAAGTTTCTTGTTTCTTGTTTTCATTTATTTTTTGTCTCTTCTTTCTGTCTTTTTTGTATTTTAACTTTATCTTTTATTGGTGTTTTTGTGTTTTTTGGGCCTTCTCTGATCATCTACATCCATCTCTTGAATTACTTTTTTTGGTCCCATCTCCCTAGACAAATTTTATGTAATCCTGGACGATGCATTCAATCCACTCCTAACCTCTCTTCGGATGGCTGATATATTTTCCATGTTTATAATTGTCCTGGACAAAACTTTATCTTCCTGGATAATCTGATCGTATCCTTCTTTGCTTACTATGATCAGCCCGAACGATCCTCTTCGTCTTGGATAATATTCTTAAATCTTTACTCAATTATGGGAAATTAGCCCGTATAATCCGCATGTTTATCCTGGATGATACACGTGGCAATACGTTTAAACCGTTTAAATTTATCCAGTATGATCAATTATTAGTGATCATCTCGGATGATCCACCTATTCATCCCGGATGATACACATGGCAATACTTTAAACATTTTTAAATTTGGCTGATATGATCCATTATTGTACATCATCCTAGTAGATCCACCTAATCAGCCAGGATGATCTTCTTTTTTAACGGTCATCTAGCTTGACTCCTCAGGATGATCGCCTGTGTCTTATCATCCTAGACAATCTCTGATCATCCTGGATGACTTTATTTCCTTTTTGACCAATTATCCTAGATGTAAATATTGCACCCGATCAGCTTGGACGATTCTACGATGATCAGAGGCCTGGATGATCGGTTAGTTTCTTTAAAAATTGAGGCATCCAATCAATTTTCCTCACATAATCTTTCTTCAAACCTCTTTGCTCTTACTTCCCTTTTGTTTTCCTGATTATGGATGATGGAAAGAGGTCTCGCATGCCTTCTGGGAGTTCCTCGAGAGCGAACCTGGACCCTCATTTCACAGAGGCAAGTGACCATGCTGCCTATCTAAGGTACAAGACGGCCATGAGGAACACCATGTAAGAGTTACATATGTCCTAGAATCCAAATACAACGTCTAATATCCTGCCCCACCAAACTTCAGCCTGGCTTCTACTCAAACAACTCCTTCCACATTCTTCACAGTACTCATCTCCACCTGGGGGCACGAGGAAGCTGAGGGAGCTGAGGAGGAGGTAGCTCCTACACCTTTTCTTACACCTGCTCCGCTCCACTAGCACTCTCAGCTGGATCAAGTGGTTGAGTGATTCGACCAGTGGGAGACACAATTCTAGACCTATATTGCTATGTAGGAGCAGCAATATACTGAGGACGTTGCTCGTTTTAACTCTTATATGGCTCATCAGCAGCACCCACACGGCCAGGATATGACCTGGCTTGGGGAGCAGTTTGCGACTCTTTTTAGTTACTTTCACCCACATCCACCCCCACCACCTCCTCCTTCAGATGATCAGAGGCCATTTTTCTTTTAGTCTATTTTCATTATTTTAGTCTTCTCCTATTTTTTAGTTTATGTGTTGCTTTTCTTTTTTCCTCCTCCTTTTTGTGATGTCAAAAGGTGGAGTAGCTGTACTATTCTAATTTGTACTATTTTCTTTTTGAGTAAATATACTATTTGTTCTGTTATGTTTTTATGTTGGATAGTTGAAATGTGTTTTTCTTCACACTGTTTCCATTAAACTGCTTTAAACTACTTTAATTATTTTTTGTATTTTCCATCATAAAAAAGGGGGAGATTGTTGTGAATCTATTTTTAGGAAATAGAATTTTGATGATAACAAACACTTCTGTTTCTTTATGACTGCCTTTCCTACTAACATTTATGGTACATAAGATAGAACTGCAATTTGAACCACTACAAGATTGGGTAGACTAGATCTGAGTCAATTTGTAAACTTTTCTTTTTCTTGAGTCTATTGTAAATAATGTGGTTCCTTATGCTAAGTAGCCTTGCACACACACACTTGTGGGATTTTTTCTAACTATTTTAGAGTTTTTTATTTTTGCTCACATCATTCAGGACAATCTCAAAATTAGCCTGGATGATCAGTTAAAAAAAGAAACCCTAATTAAGGCATCTTGGTTTAGGAAGACGTCATTAAGGGAATCATTCTGGATGATATTTGTATTAGCCGGGATGATAGGCTGAAATAAGAAAGAATTAGCCGCCAAATGATTTAGGTAGCTTTTATTTTTGGACATCATCCAGGACATCATCCTGGACGATGCAACACAATTATGCTTAAACTAATCTGATAATTAAAGAAAGAAATTAAGGGACGATCAGTTCAAAAACCTTAGTTGTTCCTAAACGATAAAACATCATCCAACTTCTATTTAGAGCGATGTTCTGGGTGATATTTATTAATTTATACTAATTATATAGGATGATATACTATTGGCCTAGATGATATGAACAAAAACTTTTTGATCGTCCTAAATCATCCTAGCTGATTGAGCTTAATTTATACTGATTGTACATAATGATATTTATATCATCCTAGATGATAAAGTCAGTTTAATGCAATTAAGATCTATTCCAAAGCTCTTCTATATAAGACCTCTTGTTCTACCCAAGAGATAATCTTTTGCTGCTGTTGTTACCAGAGAGAGCCAAGAGGAGAGGGAGAGCAAGGGAGAGAGAGAGAGAGAGAGAGAGAGAGGATCTTGTGAGAGGGAGTTTGTGAGGGGTTTCACAAAGGTTTCTCAAAGCAAGGATCATCATCGTCTTCTCCGATCTTCATCCCTAAGTTCTTTGGGGGTTCTAGAGAGGTCTACTTCAGCATCTGATCTAGTTTCTCTGCCTGCTTCAGGAGGAAGCAAAAGGTGAACCCAAATTCATTTGGGTTCCCAAATCTAACATTTAATAATTTTGTGGAAACACTCCCATACAAGTTCTCGTGAGAGCATTTTGTACTTCGACAACAGATGTTTGAATCATATGATTGGAGACACAATATAATTCATATCGCTAGAAGCCAGGAATGGAGGCAATGTGATATAGGGAGAGAATACCACAAGGACAGTGGTATGTACAGGTATGATTGACAATAAGAACAATTTTTTATTGAGAATATGTTATTAGTTAAAGGATTAAAGCATAACTTATTGAGTATTAGTTAGCTTTTTGATAAGGGTTATAGTGTTAATTTTTTTCCTTCGAGCTGCATAATAAGCCAAAATGGAATTGAAGTGTTGCATGGAAATAGGGTAAATAATAGATACATGCTTGATTAAAATTTTGTTAAATCTTCTAATACTTTTTGATTCAAAATAATTACTGATGAATCATGGTTATGGCATAAAAGACTTTATCATGCAAGCATGAAAAATCTTAGGAAGATTACCCAAAAAGAATTAGTTAGAGGGATCCCCAAACTAGACTTCACTAAGGATCACCTGTGTGATTCATATAAATTAGGAAAATAGGTGAAGTGCTCCTTTCATTCAATTAGATATCTTAGAACTAACAAACCACTAAAAATCATTCACATGAATATTTTTGGATTAGTTACCACTGTAAGTTTAGGAGGTAAAATTTTTGGGTATGTAATTGTTGACGATTATTCAAGATTTACTTGGGTCAAATTCTTATCTCATAAGAGTGAATCATTTGATAAATTTAGAAATTTTTCTACTTGGATTCAGAGGAAACTAGAGTGTGAAGTTTTATACATTCAAAGTGATTATGGAGGAGAGTTTAAAAATGAAAATTTTAAAGATTTTTCTAAAGAGTAAGGAATTGATCACAATTTTTTAGCACCTAAGACCCCTCAGTTTAATGGGATTGTTGAAAGAAAGATCAAAACTTTGATTGAAGCTGCTAGAGCCATGTTGGCTAAATATTCATTTCAAAAATATTTTTGGGTTGAAGCGGTTAGTACAGTTTGCATGTTCTGAATAGGGTGAATATTAGATCCAAGTTGAACAAGACACCCTATAAATTTCTTAAGGGTAGAACACCTAATCTTTCATATTTGTATATTTTTGGATGTAAGGTGTTCATTCATAATAATGGTAAAACTCCTTCAAGAATATTTGATCCTAAATATGATGAAACATTTTTTTTAGGATATTCTAATGTTGGTAAATCATATAGGATTTTTAACTAGAAAACTTTGAAAGTTGATGAGACCACACATATAATTTTTAATAAATCTTGTATTTCGGAAGAACCAAGGTGGGAGGAAGAACATATTGAAAATATTTCCCATGGAATTAAAAAGACAAATTTTGAAGAGAATGCTGGAACAGAAATCCCTTTGCCTAGGGAATGAAAATTTTCAAAGAGTAATCCTAAAGAAATGATTTTAGGTGAACCAAGTGAGGGTGTTAGAACTAAGCATGGTCTTAGCAAGGAAGTAAACCATTCTTCCTTTATATCAATGATTGAAACCACTAATATAAATCAAATACTTTCTAATGAATTTTAGATTTAAATTTTACAGGATGTATAGTTGATAAAAAAGTACTTCTAGAACTTGTCAATTCATAGGAAACTCTTTAGTTTCTTGGTTTAACAGAAAACATAATTCAATAGCCCTTTGTACTGTTGAAGCAGAATACATTGCCTTAAGTAGTTGTGTGACATAGGTTCTTTGGTTAAAATAATAACTAATTGATTTAGGATTTTCTATTGAAAGTATTCCAATTTTTTATGATAATATAGGTGCCATATGTATTTCAAAGAATCATATTCAACATTCTAGAATCAAGCATATAGATATAAGGCATCATTTCATTTGAGATCATGTGACTAAATGAGAAATTAAATTACATAATGTTGCTGCTGAGAATTAACTTGTAGATATTTTCACAAAATCACTTGCTTTTGAAACATTTAGCACCTTCAGAACCATATTAGGTGTGATTGAAATTAATGCTTAAAATTGAATTTCTATAAATTTGTATTTGTAATGTATTAATGTGTTTGTTTTTGTTTCTTTATCTGTTTGTTAGTTGTTATTTATTTCTCTAGTTTGTGTTTTTTTTTTCATTAGTATTATTATTATTTTTATTTTCTTTGTTGCTTGTCATAGATCTTGTGTGAATTATTTTGAATAGAGTTTGTGTTTATCATGTCTTGAGTTTGATTTTCTTTCACACTGCATTAATTAAGTAGACTACATAATTTTCTTTCAGAGTTGAGCACATGAAATTGAGATTTTTAATGCATATTGTGTTGTACAATGTCATCATCATTAGTACAATCAGTTAATTTTTGTCTGTACGATTTAGGATGTTTTTCAAAGTTAGTTATTTTTTTATCAGATTGTACATACGAAATCTTATTTTGTCTGTACAATCCTATCGCCAGTTTCTCATGTGGACGAACCTAACTGCCAGATACGATCATTATTTTTATGATCATCCCGGATGAACATGTGTTCATCTATATGATTGTATAGTCAAAAATCCTGTACAAAATGACATCTCAGGAATTGTGGTTTACGAAAAGTTGTTTCATTTTTGGTTGATGGCGTATGTACGAAATTATTTTCATCCCATAATATTTTAGAATTGTACGTACGATCGCAATTTTTTACTGTACGATAGGTCATTTCACTTTAAATTGAAAGGTAATAATTGGTTTTTCTTTACAATAATCTTTATTCTCTAACCATCTTGTGTCATTCTCTAGAAATATGCAGTAACACAAGCATCCACATACTTTAAAAGCCTCTTCATCTCGTTTGGGGAGACTTGACATGAACTTTCTTACTAAGGACAATGAGAAAGCTTATGGTCATTATTTTGAAGCTATGATTACCCCTTCTCATCTTTTAATTCAAAGAGAGATTAACTTTTTCGGTTATGCCTCTATTTGCCTCAACTCAATTCTCATTTATCCTCACCTTAATTTATGCCTATCATCATGACAATTTCCAAATTTTCCTTGCAAATATGAAAATGAACTAAGATCACACTAGAATGACTTATTATGCTTTTAAGCAGTGAGTATAAATGACCAAGGAAGATTTAGGCAACTTCCTACATCTTAGGACTGAAGGGGTTAGGCTACACACCATGACCTATAAATTAGATTTTGATTGGTCTGAAATTAACCAAACTCTTAGAGGTGTTTGTCAACTCAATCATCTTTCTCATGTATATACCCTTAACCGGAATGCCAAGATCATCCAACATGTATTGAGAACTTCTTTAATACTTAAAGCCGGTGATCGTATCAATTTAACTCCTCTTTTGTCTACTGTCACATACCTTATCATTACAAATAATCCTATTGATGAAGCCTAAGTAATTATGGACTACATCTATAAGCTTTCTAATATTGGACTTTCTCACAATAAGAGAGAAAAATATTACTTTAGGACACTTAGTTGCCTAAATTATAGAAAAGAAGTACAACATGATCTATCCTGACACTCCTACTCAGCTTCCTATTTACTTTACTGATGCTTCTTTCCATGCACTTTTCAAATGAGACCAAGGATATGAGGGAGAAGAAGAGCACTTGCTCCAGCACCTGGACTCGATCAGAATTTCTTTCAAGAAATGGTCTAGGATTTTGACAGACTGGAATCTAATTTTGATCAATATTTTTATCAAATTTTGAATTACCTAAATCATTAGGATGTGAGGTACATTGAAGACATGGGGTGGATTAGAAAACAATTTGACTCTGTCAACATGCAAGCATCTACGATAGATAAATACTTTATAATGTTCATCCATCAACCGCCTCCAAACCAATGCCCCTCAGGATTTTAGTTGTTACTTCTCTGTTATACTTATTATTATGAATTGGTACTTATTATTGAGATGTTTTTTTTATCTTATATGATGGCTTTTCTATGTTGTGATTCTTCCTTTTATGATATGATGCAATGGTTGTACGTGTTATAAGTATTAAATGGAATGATGTTTTGACTTGTGTTGAATTCTCTCTTCTTAAATTGTTTATGCTTTTAGAGACAAATCATATGTAGTTGAGCTCTATAATAAAATTTTGAAGTACTTTGCTTTATAAATTAATTTCCTTGGAAAATTTAATATCTCAAATTGTATATTAAATTATGATTTGATGAAGATTAGAAGATCAATTTCATATTCTTATAGTTTTTTATCTATAATTGTGTTCAAAATAGATGTCTTATTTTTTATTTTATTTCTTCTTCAATGTGTTTATTTTTGTTAATTATTAGAATTTATTTTAAGATTTATGAATATTGGAAAGATCAAAATTGTAAAAGGATGTACAAAGAGTGCGAGATTTGGAAAGATGGATAAAATGTGCCACCATTTTAAAAAGATGAGTAATGTTCATCAAAGTAAAAAGAGGCACAAAATTAGCCCAAACTGAAAAGATGCACAAAGTGTGCCACAGAAAAAGAAAAGAAAAGATGCATAATGTTGCCAATTGAAATGTTCATATAGTTCTTTCCTTTATCTTTCCATCTCTTATACAGATCCATATAATCAGTAATAATCTCCAATATTGAATTAGAAACTATTTAATATTTATTTCATCATTTTTGTAATAATTATTTTTATTTGATATGTCAAGAATGAATAGTGAACCTAATTGGTTTTTCTTATCTTAATTGTTCTTTGAATTAAAATATGAGATTTGCTTGCACTAGGACATTAATATTGTCTTTACAAATTGTTTAAAATCTTATTCTTCATCATCTATTTTGATTTGTCAATATAATCTTATATTTTCAAGAGGTACATCCCTTTTTGTTGTTGTCAAAAGGGGGATTCATTAGTTATTGTTCGATGGATTCATTAGTTATTATTTGCTGGTGTCATTAGTTATTATTTGATATTGTTTGATGTATTTTTGTGTGATTTATTTGATGTGTATATTAGGTGTGTTATGTTATGTGTTTTGTGTGTGCTTAGTTGTGTATGTTTTTTTTTTTGTATTTTTTTTTAATTCATTATGGTTTTAATTTTCATTGAAATCCATTATTTTTTAAATTGATCACTCATTGAGGAGGAGCTTAGGAGAAAAATTGCCATTAGTGTTAACTCAAATAAGAATTATTTTGCCATCATAAAAAATGGGAGATTATTGCAACATAGATTTCAAGACTATGTTATTTTATATCATGTGAGTTTTTGATGATACCAAAATATTATTGTTGTGATTACTATTTCTCCTAACAAACATTAAATATATTTTTTGTGTTATTTGTGTGTACTAAAATTTTAGAGAAATCATATTCCATACTGCAGAAGACTTCAAAAAAGCTTAGACTATGGTTTCTTTTAATGAAGTATGTACTTTTTTTTTTTTAATTTTTTTAGTCTAAGAGAGTGTTATTGTAATTGGGTAACCGTGTACAAAACGGGGGAGTGAGTCAAAACTTTAATTTTAAAAACTAATAGTATTGTATGATTTTTAAATCATAATAGATGATTTAAAATGTATTCCTCCATAACAAAGTTAAGCAAATCACGCATGGGAAATTTTGTAATGTTCATACTGTATGATAATATTTTTCATACAGATGACTCATAGAGTTTGAAATAGGTATGTACCAGTTCGTCCTGAACAAACTCAATATTTTTCGAATTGATCATACTGTACGAAGTAAGATTCGTACAGATGACTCCCAGAGTATAAAATGGGTGTGTACCAGTTTGTCCCAAACAACCTCTTTAGTTTTTGAACGGATCATACTATATAATTTTAGGTTAATATAGATGACTCCCATAGTATGAAATGGCATCGTCCACGTTCATAGCAAATGAAGCATGATTTGTTTAAACTGTTCATATTATATAATATTTGGTCGTAAAGACGATTTATATTGTATGAATTAAGTTTATACAAAATTGTACCGAATGAAATTATTCATTTTTAAATTATTCGTACTATATGATGTTGATTTGTACATACGACTGATAGATTATGAAATTAGGTTCATATAGGATCATACATGGATTTTTGAACTATTCATATATACTGCATGATCTAAGTATGTTCAACATAAAATTTTTAGTTTTTAAGACAATTTTTCTTATCTCTCATATATAAGTGTGCTGAAAAACTGACAATTATCTTCTTGTTTCAAATTTTCTCTTGGGAGTGAAAAAGGGAGTATTTTGGGAGAGTATTTGGAAGTGAAGTTTAAGAGATCTTGTAACTGGAAATTGTGAAATGTTAATAAGGTTGCCCAAAGGTGATGATCTCTTTGTGTGTTCTTCAAATCTCCGCTCTTTTTTTTGAAGAATCTCGAGAGAAGATATTTGGAGTAAATCCAGTACTCTGTCATCACCTAGATGGTGAGAAAGGATGTCGATACTCTGCTTTCACTAGGAGGGTGAGAAAGGATGTCGGTACTCTACCATCACCAGGAGGGTAAGAAAGGACATCAGTACTCTACCGCATTGGGTTGGTGGAAGAGAGGCTGTTGTAATGGCTTCTCCGCCTTGTTGTGAGAGCAGAAGGAGAGTCACTTTAATTTAGTGCAATACATGAAGAAGAAATCTTTAGGGAGTGGATGTAGGTCTTGTTGGACCAAACCACTATAAAATTTGGTGTTCTTCTCTTCCTTTATTTTACTATAATTTTTTTTACACTTTATATTTTTGTGGTTGAAAAGAATTTTTATGAAAATATTTTTCTAAAAGTAACTGCATATTTAAAGATCATTGTGTCAAATATCTTAAAATGGTTTTCTAAAATTCAAATAGAATTTTTAAATTTCTAATTCACCCCCCTCTTGGGTAGCCTTGGGACAGTTCTACTAGGTCTAACAACTTTCTTGAACCTTTCATGTAGAACACTAAACCTATTATAGGTTTAGGGTTCAAGGCTAATACTATTGGTGTCATGTATTATGCCTCATCGGCGGGTATGTCCTCTATCCTTCAGAGGCTATAAATTCTACCCATTTACGTCACACAGATGATGCCACCTCCATCTTTCTCTCTTGTATGCTCAGAGTGTAGTATTATCTTTTATGTAGTTTCTTTTTCCTACTTTATTCCTTCCAGATAATGATATGAGCCGTGCATGTTGAACAAGCCAAATTGAGCATTTTCTTCCCTTTGAATAGGAAGTTACTAAATTACCCCCTTTGTACCAATCCCATTTGAGATAATAATGTATAATCCTTAATTGAGAGTCTTCTTAGGCCCTATCTTAAGATTTAATTAACCATGGGGGCTTGTGCCAATGGGAAACCAAATCCAACATCAAGTAAAATCCACTCGAGATGATGTATCGAGTGGGGGAAATCTCCAGACTTTGATCAGGTTATACATATTATTACCCATCAAGGTGCATGACAAAAGCTGCTATCATCAATGGTTAATCATATGTATGATCTTATCTGTCCTCCCTTTGGCTCGCTTGCAAAGAATGCAAAGGCCTACTATCATTTTATCCTTCAGGATAGTGTGATTGTGCCCTTTATATTCTATTCCCCATAGAGCAGTTTCCTTTTAGAGGCCCATAAGGACCCTATTAAACAACCTGAACCTATTAAAGAACTTGAGAGACAAATTAGAAAGGTTGTAGAGAGACTACCACCACTCTTTCCTTAAAGGCTGATTAAACAAAATCAAGATAATAAATTCTCTAGGTTCTTAGAAGTGTTTTAAAAACTAACTTTAAACATACCCTTCTTTGAAGACTTAAAGAAGATTTCCACCTATGCTAAGTTCATGAAAGATACTTTAAACAAGAAAAGGAGATTAGGAGAAATTGAAATGGTAGTATTACCTGAGAAGTGTAGTGTTATCATTCAAAAGAAAGTTTATAAAAAATTAATGGTCCTGGTGGTTTCACCATTCCTTTAATAATAGGTGATAAATTCTATGGTAGAGCTTTTTGTGATCTAGGATCAAGCATCAATCTCATGTCTTTTTCCACCTTTAAAAGACTAGACATATAAGAGGTTTAACACACTTATGTCACTCTTCATCTACTTGATAATCTATTTCTTATCTTATAAGGGTGATAAAAGATGTTTTTATTAAGGTTTATAAGTTCATTTTCCTTGTTTATTTTATGGTGCTTGACATGGAAGAAGATTGGGAAATACTTCTTATCTGAAGAAGACCTTTCTTAACCACTAGGAAGGCCATAATTGATTTTCACAAAGGGGAATTGCCTATAAGGGTTCAAGATTATGAGGTGACCATTGCTATTCTTAAATCTATAAAATTCTATCAAGAAAAGAATAAATACTGCTTTAGAGTTAATTAGAAAGACAATGTAGTGGAAAATTTAAATGAAGAGTTATTAGGAGGGAATTTATTAGAAGAAGATGTTGAGGTGAATTATTAGAACTTAGGAGAATCTATTCAATCTATTAGAATTAATGCTGGAGAATTTAGGAAGAAGTTTGAAACTTTAGAGACTATATCTATGGGTAGAACTTTGAGACCTTCTATACTTAGAACTTAAGGTTCTGCCCATCCATATTAAGTTTGCCTTACTTGGTAAAAATTTATATTTCCCTATACTAATTTCTACAAAGTTAGAATGACAATAATAAAAAAATTTTAAAAAGGCTTTTGGGTGGACTATTGCTGATATTAATGGAGTTAGCACTTTGATTTATATGCGTAGAATTTTAATGGAAGCTAATTCATTACCAAAAGATGATCCTTAATGAAGACTAAACCCTTCTATAAATGAAGTTGTTAAAAGGATATACTAAAATGGCTTGATATAGTGATTGTCTATCCTATTTAGATAGTTCTAAGGTGAGCCCAATTTATTGTGCTCCTAAAAAGGGTGGCTTGACTATAATATCTAATGAACCTAATAAACTTATTATAACTAGAACTTTCAATGAAAGAATTTGCATATACTATATGAAACTAAATAATGCTATTATAAAAGTTCATTGTCCCTAGCCTTTCCTTAATCATATGTTAGATAGGTTGATAGGACATTCATTCAATTAGATGGGTATTCAGGGTATCACTAAATTCTTATAACACCTAAGGAGTAAGATAAGACTACCTTCATCAGTCCTTATGGAATATTTGCCTTTAGAAGAATACTTTTTTAGTCTTTTTAATGCTCATGCTACTATTTATAGATGTACGGTGCCAATTGTTTCAAACTTTATTGAGCAGGGCATTGAAATCTTCCTGGATAGCTTCTCTATTTTTGGTAGTGCCTTTTATTCCTATCTTGAACATTATTAGAAAGTTGTTTGGAAATAAACTTAGAGCTAAATTGGGAGAAATATCAGTTTAAGGTGACTAGGGGAATTTTCTTAGGGCATAAAATTTCTTAAAAAAATTAAAAGATTTCTTGGGCATGCAGGTTTCATGGAAGATTTATAATAGTCTTCTCCAAAATTTCAAAATATTATGCCATTTGGTGGAGAGGGATGTTTTTGTAATTTTTGATACTACATGTCTTGAAGAATTAATACTATAAATTAACATCTTATTACTACTCAGTTAATATTACCTCTAATTGATCTTTACCGTTCATAAATATATGTGATACAAATGATTTTGTTGTTAGTGCTATTCTGCATTGAAAGTAAGATAAAAAATTATATGTTTTATTTTATATTAATGGAACCTTAAATTCTGCACAGTGTAATTAATCAACCACTAAAAAAGAATTGCTATAAATTGATTTTGCTTTTAATAAGTTTAGATCATACTTAATTGGCACAAAAGTAATTGTTTACACTAATCATTATGTAATCAAATTTCTTATGACAAAGAAATGCACCAAACCTAAATTGGTGAGGTGGATTCCTCTGTTGCAAGAATTTGATGTAGAAATTTTGGATAGAAAAGAAAAATAAAAAAAAAATAAAATTTACTAATTATCTTTATAAACTTTCAATTGAAACAAAATTTTGAAACATCTAGGTTTCTACATAGAGAATGTCCATGTTTCTAGAGAGAGAAATTTTGATTTTTTTTTTTTAAATTTTTTCCTTTGCCACTTTTTTTTTTAATGTTCGACCGGTGATGGCTATAGAAGATCGCCAACCATCTTTTAGTGGAGCTATTTGGAATGATATTGGTTGTTTGAATGGAAGAACCACTAGTCATTCGACGGAAGGCCTTTTTAGCAAAATTTCTTCTTGTTCGTCCGTCTTTGGAGATCGTATTCGGGGTTTTAAAGAAAAACCTTTGGTAATTAATGATGTTCCTTCTTCAGGTATTAAGAAAGATCTATATAGGATGGGAAAAGGAAAAGGTGTAGTTTCAGATGTAAATTTTAATATTCAGAAGTTTTCTGATATTTTGAAGGGGAATAAGGATGATTTTATGGCGGATTGGATCTTGGAGCTTCTTCTTCATCCAGGATAAAGAGCTTTGCTAATAGATCTGGGAATGGTAGTTCTAATGTTTTCTCAAATGCTAAGGCAAGTTCTGGAGAATTTTCTAATTCTATAGTTAAGGAGGTTGGTGGGATGTTTATTGGTCGGAATGGAAGAGGTGTTGTTTTGAAGGGGGTTGAAGATCATATTCCAATTCAAGCAGGATTTAAGGTGTTATGGGTGATTGTGTTTCTGATCTTACTTTGGTAGGACAATGTGAATCTGGTGACTTGAATTTATGTGATCAAGCAGGATTTAAGTCTTCTTCTCCTTCCAAGAAGCTTCCAGTTCAGAATGATGTGCCTAAAGCTAAAGGTAGAAAAACCAATATTAGAATTTTAAACTCTAATTTTAATTCAATTACTATGGATGATGGTATAAGTGGTAAGTTAAATGTCCATACTGAATTGGAGAATACTGAGAAGCTTCAAAATGGTGTGGTGGTGAAAGTTTTTTGTTAAAATTTTCCTTTCCACACTATTAGCTTTGAATTGAATCGATAGTGGAGTCAATTTGGGCATTTTAAAATTACTTCTCTAGGATTAGAATGGGTTTTATGCTTGTTTAAATCTTCAGATGCTGTGGAGTCGGTTCTATCTGAAGGTCCTTGATATGTGAATTGACATATTATTGGTAAAGATAAATTGCCTCCTAGTTTTTCTTAATCTTCACTGCTCCTATTTGGATTAGGATGCCTCATCTCCCATTGCAATGTTGGGTTGAGACTAATGTTAACATGATTACTTCTAGGGGGGGGGTGCCTTATATGATTTATGATAATATGTTTCAATGGGGGAGGAGGAATTTATTAAAGTGTGTTCATATTAAGCTTGATAGACAATTAACTTTGTGTGTTTGGGTGGAAGGTTCTTATGGAAGGTTTTTCAGAAGATTGAACCTGAACGTATTTCAAAATTTTTATTTTAAATGTGGTAAGATTGATCATCTATTGAATTCTTATTTGGAGCGTGGGTTGGAAGTGAAGGCGGGTTCTTATTTTGTAGTGTATGAGAAGACTATTGGTACTTTCTCTAGTGTTGTAGATGGATTTCTTTGGTTAAGCCTAGTGTAGGTGTTGTAGCTAATGCTGGTGGAAATAGTGTGGGAGGAGAGGTGGATTCTAAATATGGTCCTTGGATTCTTATTAATTATGGGAAGGGTAGATTTAAAAACTCATGGAAGAGAAGGGGGTTGCATAATTCATTCAAATCTAATGTTGGTAAGGTTCAAGATACTAGGTTTATTAAACCTGGTGTTAGCTCGGGTGGTGTTGCTGATGCTTTGGGTGTGAAGGGTTCTATTCTGGATGAAGTTGCTGTTATTATTGACAAAGCTCCTGATATTCCTAGTTATGGAATTAATGTAGATACTAGGGAGGTTTCTTCTTGAATCTATTCAAGTTACTTTAGTAATTGGTATGAATTCTATTTCTATTCTGATGTTATTCATTCTAATGTTAATTCATTTAATGTGTTAAATGAGATTAATAATGAGGAGGATGTTTTGTTTATAGAAGGTGAAGTTCTGGACAAATTATTCGAATCTAGTGTGATTGGGAAGATAGATGAAGGGACATGCAAGTCTCCTGGAGTGGGTTTTAATGAAGGTGGTTCTTCCTATGATAAGAAGAACCTTTTAAAAGAATTAAAGATGTTAGGGCTGGTAATGGTGATTCCTAGAAATAGGAATGTTGATGATGGTGTGAAAGACAGAGGTGGGGAGGGTTCCCCTTTAAGTAAGTAATGTCATATATTACTTTTTGAAATTATAGAGGAGCTAGAAAGAGACAAGTTTCTCTATATTTAAGAGAATTTGTTAAGGATAATAATTTTTTTTTTGTGGGGTTGTTGGAGTCTAAACTAACTTTAGTTGATAGAGGTGAGGTTATCTTTCTTATTGGTACTGATTCCGATTTATTTTATGTTCCTGCTGAAGGATTGTCGGGTGGGATTATTGTGCTTTGGAAATCTAATTTGGCTTCTTTTTTAGCTTTGAAAGCTTCTTCTCAATTCGTCATTGGTGAGTTGAATGTGTCGAACAAAGGTCTCTGGATAATCTATTATGTGTATGGGAATAAGGAGGTGTATAAGATAAGGGAGTTACGAAGTAAAATTAAGTTTTTTCTTCAAAAGATAAAACTTTTGTTATATGGGGTGACTTCAATTATGTTTATCCAAGGAGGATAAATACGGAGGAAAAAAAATTCATTTTTTTTCAAGGGCCCAAGGAGATGAAAGCCTTTATGGCTAATATTGATTACCAAGAATTATGTTTTATTGGGCCTAAATTCAGTTGGTGTAGTAATAAGGATAGGGGAGCTAGTATTCTGGAAAGACTGGACAGATGTTTGTTAAATTGTACTACTTTGAATTCATCTCATTTAATGGTGGTTCATTTTATTGAAAGAATTTTATCTGATCATTGCCTTATTGTTCTTAACTTATTTAAATCTAAAATTCCTTATGACAAGGTTGTTAGATTTGAAGATGTGTGGGCTTCTTATCATACTTCTTTGGCTGTGGTGGCTAAATCATGGATGAAAAAGATAGTTGGGAGTATTGCAGGAATTATGAATACAAAGTTCAAAAGATCATTGAAGGCTTTATATTATTGGAGTAAAGACTTCATCATATTGAAAGAGAGTTTAAAATTCCGGAGTTGAAATTGGAAGAATCTAATTTAGGCGGCCTTTTTGATGATAAGGTTCTCTTGTTGAGGTTTAAGGTGCATGAGCTGAATTATGGATTGGCTCGCATTAACACTTGGTGGAGGCAACATGCTATGGTGAAATGGATGTCAGATGGAGATTTCAATTAAAAAAAAATTAATTCTTTTGCTAATGTTAGGGAGAATGGGAACTGGATTCATCAAATTAAAGATGAGAATGATATGCTTGTTGAAGATTAAGAAGGTATTCAAAGAATTTTCTTTAATTTTTTTAAGTTTAAATGGAAGGAGAGGGATTGCTTGTTGGATGGTTGGCCTACTACATTTAAATGTTGGATGGATCAGATAGGTTGATGCTGGAAATGAAAGTTTCTAAAGATGAAGTCTTTGGAGTGGTGAAGCAGCTTGGTTATAATAAAGCTCCAGGTAATGATGAAATTACTTTTTCTTTCATTAAGGCTTGTTGGGATATTATTAATGAGGATGTTTGGAATGCTATTAATAACTTTTTTATGTTTGGGAAGATGAATGCTAATTGAAAGGATAATTTAATTGTTCATATCCCTAAGTTAAATAATCCAATTGTTCCATCTAATTACCAGCTTATAAGTCTTTGTAAGACTTTTATAAGATTGTTTCTATAATTCTTTTAAATAGATTTATAGTTATCATTCCAAAGTTGATTTTAGATGAACAAGCAGATTTTGTGAAAGGGAGTTATTTATTGGATCATGTTCTAATAACTCAGGAGTTGTTTCTTAAATTCCAATTTTCTAAATGTAGTAAAGGTTTGGTATCTTTCAAAATTTACATGGAACAAGAATACGATATTTTCAGGTGGCCAGCTTTAAAGCAAGTTCTATGTTATTTTGGTTTTCCTCTAAAATTTTCTAGGCTTATTATAGAATGTATTGAAGATTCTAGATTTTTTATATTGGTGAATGGTATTCCATCCAATTGGATTAAAGAAAGAGGTGGATTTAAGAAAGGATGTCCCTTGTCCCTTTTCCTATTTATTTTATGTTCTCAATTATTATCAAATGCATTTATTTATAAAGGATGTAATATTCTAGCTAAAATATGTCCAAGTGCCTTGAATTTCTCATCTATTATACATAGATGATATTCTTATTTTCTCTGATGCAAATGTGAATATGGTAAATGAAATAGAGAAAATTAGTTTGGATTTTTGTTTGTGGTCCGTCCAAAGTTTTAATTCTTATAAGTCCTCTATTATTTTTGGTAAAAATGTTAAGAGTTGGAAGAAGAAGAGGATTTCTCATAATATGGGCTTTGAAACAGTTAGAAAGATGAAATAGTTGGGAGTGCAGTTTGCTTTAAAAAGATTGGTTGCTTCTAATTTTCAAAGTATTATTATCCTTCTTGTACAAGAACACTAGGAAATTGTTGAGTACTTTGGCTTGGGAGGCTGTGGATCAGGATCAATTGGAAAATGTTTATTTGAAATGGATTAAAAAGATAGAGCTAAATCCTCAGGTGGAAACCTTCTTGTGGAGATTATTTTATGGTGTTCTTCCTACATTTCACTTTCGTATGCATAAAAGGTTGTGTGAAGATAACCTCTATCTGAGTGGTTGCTGTGAGGCTGAAGATTTAGAACATGTGATGGTGAAATGTGCAATGATTATTCAGGTTTTGTCTTATGCCTTTGTTTTCATCTATGGAGGATTGTTATAGGGGATTTGATTATTTTTTGTTAAAGATACTTTCTTAGCTAATGTATATTGTTCAATGGTATATTTAGCATGAAAATCAAGAAATAAATTGGTACATGGAGAATATGAAGATAGTGTTCTTATTATTACAGTAAATTCAATTAGTTATGCTTTTATGATTCATTTTTAATCTTACTCTGGTTTTTAGGGTGTTAATCAACTTTCTCACCTATTTTCTAATATTTGGCACCCTTCTCTACCCGATTGGATCAAAGTTAATGTTGATGCTTCATTGCTAATATATAATTTGACTGGCATTGGTGGTGTGTTCTAGGGTTATAAAGGTAGACTATTGTTGGCTTTTGGTTATAATTGTATTCATTGGGATATCTCTCAAGTGGAATTTCATCCAATCAAATCTTTGGGATGGTTTAGGAAAGGTTGGTTGTATCAATTTAAAGGAATCATTATTGAAGGATAATGCTAATATGATCAGATTTCTTCAAGATTTTTTTTAATGATGGAGGTGATGTAGAGTGGTTATTCATTTTAAGAATTATCCTTTTTGAATGAGTTTAAGAATGTTATTTTTGATTTTCTATTAGAGATTATAATAAGTTAGCTAATTGGTGTGTTAACTTTGCTTTTACTAATGATTGTTATTGGGATGATTTGAGTAGTAATCATATTTATCCTTCCTTTGTTAAATTCTTTAAGGAAGAATATGATGGTATTTGTTTTGTTTAGTAGTTTGTATCAGGTCCTTTTTAGTGATTGCAATTTTCATCTTAAAAAAAAAAATTCAATTGAAAAGCATGCATCAAATGAGCTTGAAATTAATGAGTTTTTTCTTAGTCAACAATTATTTTCTTTGCATCTGAACAAACTATCATGGTATATTGATATTGTTAATTTTATTATTAGTGGTATACTTTATGGTCCTCTAAAAGTACACCACTCAGTAGGGAACATAATGCAAAGGGTATAATCGCACTATCCATAGGATAGAACAGTCGTAGGACTTTGCACTCTTCACAAGCAGGCCAATGGGAGGGTAAATGAGATCATACATATGTTGCAAATCTGAGTTTATGGATTAGACTTTTGATGATAGAAAATATTCATGATTTTCTACGACTGCATTGCCTACTAACTTTTTAGGTCCATAGGATCAAATGCAACTCAAGCCAACTCAAGATTGGGTAGATTTAGGTTGAGTCAGTCTGTAATGTTTTTCTTTTTCTTGAGCCAATTATAAAAGTGGTTCATGATGCTAAGTAACCTTACACACACACACTTGAGGGGCTTTCTGAGTTTTTCTGTTTTGAGTACATTGGCCTAGACGATGTGAAAATTGGCCAGGATGATCCGACTAAAAATAGAAACCCTAATTAGGGCATCTTGGTTAAGCAGCCATCATTAAGCAAATTGTCCTGGGTGATCCTTGTATCGGCCAAGACGATTGGCTCAAATTAGAAAGAATTAGCCGCCATGATCAATTTAGGTATTCTTTATTTTAGTACATTGGCCAGGACGATCTCAATATCGTCCTGGATGATGCAGCATAATTATGCCTAAATTAATCTGGTAATTATGGAAAGTAATTAAGGCTGATTGATATGATCACATCGGCGGGGCTGATCACAGGATAGGCTAAGATGATGTTCTGGACGATTGACATCAACCAGCATCTATTTTGAGTGAAGTTTAGGACGATTGTAGTCGGATTTGAACTAATCGACCAGGACGATATTGTATCAGCCTGGACGATGTAACTAATTTTCTTCTGATTATCCCAAATTGTCCCAGCTGATTGATCTTACTTTGTACTAATTGGCCAGGATGATATTCCTATCGTCCTGGACGATAATGTCGACTCTTGAAATTCTATTTAAAGGATCCAAATTTTCTCATGCAAAGAGACCTTTAGATGCTGTCTTGACCTGAGAGAGCCAAGAGGAGAGGGAGAGAGAAAGGGAGAGAGAGAGAGGAATTTGTGAGGGGGAGTTTGTGAGAGGGATTCACAAAGGTTACTCCAAGCAAGGATCCAAGGCGTCTTCTCCAGTCTTCATCCTTCAACCTTGGGGGTTCAAGGGAGGAAAGCTTCAACAATTGGTCGAGGTTCTTTACCTAATTCAGGAGGATGTACAAGGAGTTGAGGTTCTCTTCCTGCTTCAAGAGGAAGCAAAAGGAGTCATGGTTCTCTGCATGCTTTAGGAGGAAGAAAAAGGAGTTGGGTTCTCTGCCTGCTTCAGGAGGAAGTGAAAGGAGTTGGGTTCTCTGCTTGCTTCAAGAGGAAGCAAAAGGAGTTGGGTTCTCTTCCTCGCTGGGGTTGGAAGAAAAGAGTTTTTGAGAGGGCTTCTCTTCCTTGCTGTGGGAGCAAAAGGAGAGTCACTTTTGTAGTGCAATACTCGGAGGGCGCCTCCGTGGAGTGGATGTAGGTCAAGTTGACCGAACCACTATAAATTTGGTGTGATCTTTCTTTGTTTTGATTTCCTCATTTATTTTTCCGCACTTTGATTTCTGTGGTGATTTTGGTTTGAAGTTTTGTTCTTTGATTATAAGAAAGATTTTTTAAAATACCAATTTATCCCCCCTCTTGGTTAGCCTTGGGCCAGTTCTTAAGGGCTTAACATCCCTAACAAACTTTCAAGTGGTATCAGAGCAGTAGTCATAAAAATTAAGTTTGAAAACTTTTTGAATTTTGATCCATGGATAACAACAGTAATAGTAATGCAACGGAAGGATGTTCTATAACACGACCACCTTTGTTTGATAATCTTCCTTTAGATTTTTGGAAAACTCGCTTGTCTACTTTTTTACAATAGATTGACTATCGTATGTGGATGCTTATTAAAGAAGGATATTCTCCACCTTCTTGTGAACTTAATGGAATTAAAACTGAAGTACCTTTTACTGAATGGACTTTTGATGAAAGTGATTTAGCACAACTTAATGCAAAGTGTTTGAACTATTTTTCTATACTTTAAAATTTGAAGATTACATGCATGCTTCTTCTTGCTCTACTGGAAAAGAAATTTGGAATAAATTGTGTATCACCTATGAAGGCACTATTGAAGTTAAGGAATCTCGTTTGAATATTTTATTGCATGATTACGAACTTTTTTGTATGAAACCTAATGAAATGATTTCTGATATGTATATAATATTTACTCAGATTTTACTTCGTTGCATGCCTTAGGAAGAGAACTTTCTAAGTATGAAAAAGTAAACAAAATTTTAAGATATTTGCCTTCCTCTTTTGATGCTAAAATCACTGCAATTTTTGAATCTAAAGATTTAATACCTATTCGATCGATAGCTTACTTGGTTCACTCATTCCTTATGAGCAAGGGGTGAACCAAAGAAATCTTGATGCAGGTGAGAGGAAGAAGGGGAAAATGGTGGTACTTAAGTAGAATGACTCGGACACTAACTCATTTGGGTCTGAAAATGAAGATATTGCCTTAATCAAGAGGCAATTTAAGAGCTTTCTAAGGAAGAAGCACAAGAATCATTAGAAGTGGAATAAAGGTAACGGTAACAAAAATTTCAAAAATTCTAATGATATAATTTGTTTTGAATGCAGGAAGCCAGGACATGTTAAAACTGATTGCCCTACAGTCAAGTCTCACCCAAGCAAGGAAAAGGATGAGGAGAAAACCAAGTCCAAAAGGGACAAGAAGAGATTCCAAAAGGCATTCTGGGCGGATTCTTCATCAGACTCCTCTGAGACCAAACTAGAAGAGGAGACAATAAACTTATGCTTAATGGTAGACAATAATCTTGGTCAAAGTGACTAAGAAGAGGTTTGTGAATCAACTTATGATCAATTATTTGAAATTTGTGAGCATATGCATGCATCGTATAAAAAACTCAAGAAAACTCATGCTAGTTTGAAATTAAAATATTTAAATTTACAAAAAGAGCATGAAATTCTTCTTAAAGATCATTCTATAATTGATTCAAATCACATGGCTTTACTTGATGAGTTTGATGCTTTAAACAAAAAACATGATGATGTATCTGATGCTCATAATTCTTTAAAATAATCACATGCTAATTTTGAAAAAGAATATAAAAAATTAGAAAGTCTAAAAGCTTTTAAAAATAAAAAACCTTCATTTCATGCATCACATAAAAAACATCACCATAGATTAGTGCATCCTTTTTCTGGAGTTAGATGTTTTTCATATGGCATGCTAGGACACATAGCACACACTTGCACCATTCACCATAGTCCACATTGGGTCTGGAAACCCAAGTTACATGATTCATAGCATGCATTGTATTCTATTTTTCATAAGAAGGAACCCAAACATACTTGGGTTCCTAAATCTGATATTTGATAATTTTGTAGACAAGCTCTCACAAAAGGCCTAGTGAGAGCATGTAGTACCTGGACAGTGGATACTCTTGACATATGATTGGCGATGCCATTCAATTCATTTTACTGGAGACCAGGACAGGAGGCAAGGTGAATCTTGGAGACAACACCACCAGGAAGGTGGTAGGAGCAGGTATAATTTGTAATTCCAAGAATCTTCTGATTAAAAATGTTTTGATTGTAGATGGACTAAAACACAACTTGCTTAGCATCAGTTAGCTTTGTGACAAGGGCTTCAGCATAAATTTTTTGGAAAATTCATGCATTATCAGCTTAAATAATAATACTGTTTTGCAGGGAAAGCGGATCAATAACATTTACATGCTTGATTTAAATAACATTGAAAGTGCTGCTTCATTTTGCTTAAAAATTGTTGTTAATGATTCATGGTTGTGGTACAGGAGATTATGTCATGCTAGTATGAAAACCCTTAGGAAAGTGACCCAAAAAGATATAGTTAGAAGTGTCCCCAAGCTTAAGTTTTCAAAAGACCACCTTTGTGATGCCTGCCAATTAGGAGAGCAAGTCCACTCCACTTTTCACTCCATTAAGGACATTAGAACCTCTAGACCTTTAGAGGTCCTTGACATGGATTTATTTGGACCCATTAGCACTGCCAGCTTGGGTGGGAAAGTCTATAGTTTTGTAATTATCGATGACTACTTGAGGTTCACTTGGACTAGATCTGGAGAAAAGGGTTGAACCTTCACACACTTTGCCTAGAGATTGGAGATACTCTTTGAGTCACCCTAATGATCTGATCTTAGGAGACCCTTCTGATTGAGTTAGGACTAGACATGGACTTAAGAAGGAAGTGAGCCACTCTACCTTTATCTCAATGACTGAACCCACCAACATAAATCAAGCCCTTTCGATGAGTTTTAAATCTTAGCCATACAGGAGGAGTTGAACCAATTTTTTAGGAATGATGTTTGAGAGCTTGTAGAAAGACCTAAGGAACAAAGTGTAGTTGGAACCAAGTGGGTCTTTAAGAATAAGGTGAATGATTCTAGAGTGGTGGCTAGGAATAAGGCAAGATTCGTGGCTAAGGGGTATAACAAAATAGAGGGATAGATTTTAAGGAGACTTTTGCCCCTGTAGCTAGATTGGAAGCCATTAGATTGCTATTAGCCTTTTCCTGTTATAAGAGATTTAAGCTTTTCCAAATGGACGTTAAGAGTGCCTTTTTGAATGGGGAAATAAAAGAAGATGTGTTTGTAGAACAACCCCCAGGTTTTGAGAGTTCTCAATTTTTAAATCATATTTTCAAATTAAAAAAGGCCTTATATGGATTAAAGTAGGAACCTAGAACTTGGTATAAGAGGCTTAGGACATTCTTACTAAAAAGGGAGTTTGTTAAGGGGAGCGTAGACACCACCCTATTCCTGAGGAAAGTAGGAGATGATTTACTCATTATTCAAATATATGCTGATGATATAATTTTTGGATTTCTAATAAAAGGCTATGTGATGATTTTTCTAAAACGATGAGTAAGGAGTTTGAGATGAGTTTGATGGGAGAGTTGTCCTACTTTTTGGGGTTTAGTATAAAACAAATGAATGATGGAACCTTTCTGAATCAATCAAAATATATAAAGGACATCTTGAAGAAGTATAAAATGAACAAAGCCAAGTAAACTAAAAATCCCATGTCCTCAAGAATTTAGTTGGACAAAGTCCCAAATGGAAAATTAGTTGATAGAAAGAAGTACAAAGGGATGATTGGATCTCTACTTTACCTAACTGCGAGCCGACCCGATATAATGTTCAGTGTTTGTCTTTGTGCTAGATTTCAAGTTGATCATAAGGAATCCCACCTGACTGTAGTTAAGAGAATTCTTAGATACATTTTAGGGACCCAAAACTTAGGAATCTGGTACCCCAGACACAACACTTCTTTTGAGATTATTGAATATTCTGATTCTGATTTTGCAGGATGTAAGGTAGATAAAAAAATACTTCTAGAACTTGTCAATTCATAGGACAGTCTTTAGTCTCCTGGTTTAGTAGAAAGTAAAACTCTGTTGCTCTTTCCACTGCTGAAGCCGAGTATATTGCTTTAGGAAGTTGTGTGGCCCAAGACCTTTGGTTAAAACAGCAAGTACTGGATTTAGGATTACCTGTAGGTACCATCTCAGTTCTCTGTGATAACACTAGTGCCATCTGCATTTCTAAGAATCCTATCCAACATTTAAGGACTAAGCATATTGACATAAGGCATCACTTTATTAGAGACCATGTGACTAAGGGAGACATTGAGTTACACCATATGGCGACTGTGAATCAACTGGCTGACATATTTACTAAACCACTGGCCTTCGACACTTTCAGCACTTTAAGGACCAGATTGGGTGTGATTGACATTAATGAATGAACTTGATCTCTACTGATTTTTTTTCTGCTGATTACTTTGCTTTATCTTTTGTTAGATTTTTTTGTGTTGTTTATTTTTATGTTCTCTTTGTTTTTTTTGGTACTTTACTTGTTTGTATGCCTTAATTTTTTTTCATCACTTAATTGATATCGTATGCCTTGTTTTTGTCTTTTTAAAAATTTATAGTCAATGTTTTACATCTCTTAATCTATTAAAGGGTAAAAACACCGTTGATTGTGTCTCTTTCTCTAACCTGTTTTGGTGGTGAAATTTTCTTTTCTAAATAAAAAGTCTATCTCAAATTAACAACTGGATTTTGCAATTGAGATCTGTTCTAACTTGCTACAGTAATCTATCTTATATTATAATAGTCAAAGTCTTTATGTTACTTCAAGATTTTTTGTTATCCTGTTAATGCACCTCTCATATGATTTTTGATTCTATTTTGTGAATTGTTCTTCTCTATATTAGAGAGTGAGTTTTCTTCTCTAATATCTGGAAGATATGCTCAAAACTAAGAATATTTAAGAGTTTTTGGAAAAGAATCTAGCTTTGTTAAAAAAAATAATGAAAAAAAGTGTCCAATGATGCCAAAAGCAAAAGATGCGCAATGACGCCAATTTAATACACACACACACACAAAGTGTGTCGAAAATCAAAAGATGCACAAAGTGTGCCATTAAATGGACAAGAGGCATAAAATGATCCCATCAAAAGCAAGCTATCTTCCTTTCTTCCAACTCTTAAAACTTAAAAGTTTTCATGTATCACTTAAGATTTTTAAGGACTTGATTTCAAATTTCACGATTGTAACAAACTACTTTGATATACTATTCTATAAGATATTTTTTTTGAAATCAAGTCTTGATCGGATCTCTTTTTCTTATCCAATTGATTTTTTCTGAGTTAGGCCTTTTCATTTCAAAAGACGATTTTACCCTAAAAGAAGTCCAAGCTTAGGGTTAACATGATCGGATATTTTACCATTTTTTTTATTTTTTATGTTGTTAACTCATTAACTTACAAATTTTAAAAATCAATCACATGAAAGACTATATCATGTTCATGCCTTGATTTAAAAAAGAAAACTTTGTTTCTTTGGTAGTTTTTTCTATAACTTGTTTTAGTTTCTATTCTATTTTTTGTTTTTTTTTTTGCTTTTGTTTTCCCTCCTCCATTTTGTGATGTCAAAAGAGGGAGTATTTTGATATATATTGTAATTTGATTCTGGAACTTAATGAACTATTTTTTCATCACACTATTTTTAAACTGCCATAACTATTTGAAATTTTTTGGGTGTGTTTGCCATCATAAAAAAGGGGGAGATTATTACAAATCTGAGTTTATGGGTTAGACTTTTGATGATAGCAAACATTCATGATTCTCTATGGCTGCATTGCCTATTAACTTTTAAGGTCCACAGGATCGAATGCAACTCAAGCCAGCTCAAGATTGGGTAGATTTAGGTTGAGTCAGTTTGTAATATTTTTCTTTTTCTTGAGTCAATTGTAAAAGTGGTTCTTGATGCTAAGTAAACTTACACACACACACACACTTGAGGGGTTTTTTGAGTTTTTTTTGTTTTGAGTACATTGGCCAAGATGATGTGAATATCGGCCGGGATGATCCGACTAAAATTAGAAATCCTAATTAGGGCATCCTGGTTAAGCAGCCATCACTAAGAAAATCATCATGGATGATCCTTGTATCGGCCAGGATGATAGACTCAAATCTTGATGCTAAGTAAACTTACACACACACACTTGAGGGGTTTTTTGAGTTTTTTTGTTTTGAGTACATTGGACTAGATGACGTGAATATCGGCCGGGATGATCCGACTAAAATTAGAAATCCTAATTAGGGCATCCTGGTTAAGCAACCATCACTAAGCAAATCATCATGGATGATCCTTGTATCGGCCAGGATGATAGACTCAAATCAGAAAGAATCAGCCGCCATGATCAATTCTAGTATTCTTTATTTTAGTACATCGGCCAGGACGATCTCAATATCGGCCTTGACGATGCAGCACAATTATGCCTAAATTGATCTGGTAATTATGGAAAGCAATTAAGGCTGATTGATATAATCACTTTGACCGGGCCGATCGCAAGATCGATCAGGATGATGTTCTGGATGATTGATACCGGCCAATATCTATTCTGGGCGATGTTCAGGATGATTGTACTCGAATTTGAACTAATCGGCCAGGACGATATTGTATCGTCCTGGACGATGTAACCAATTTTCTTCTGATCGTTCCAAATCATCCCGGCTGATTGAGCTTACTTTGTACTGATCGGCCAGGATGATATTCCTATCGTCCTGGACGATAATGTTCGTTCTTGAAATTTTATTTAAAGGACCCAAATTTTCTCATGCAAAGAGACCTTTAGCTGCTGTCTTGACCTGAGAGAGCCAAGAGGAGAGGGAGAGAGAGGGAGGAACTTGTGAGGTGGAGTTTATGAGAGGGATTCACAAAAGTTGCTCCAAGCAAGTTTCCAAGGCATCTTCTCCAGTTTTTGTCCTTCATCCTTGGAGGTTTAAGGGAGGTAAGCTTTAGAAATTGATCGAGGTTCTCTGCCTGCTTCAGGAGGAAGCAAAAGGAGTCGAGGTTCTCTGCCTGCTTCAGGAGGAAGCAAAAGGAGTTGAGATTCTCTGCGTGCTTTAGGAGGAAGTAAAAGGAGTTGGGTTCTCTGCCTGCTTCAGGAAGAAGTAAAAGGAATTGGGTTCTCTGTCTGCTTCAGGAGGAAGTAAAAGGTGTTGGGTTCTCTGCCTCGCCGGGGTTGGTTGAAAGAAATTTTTGTGAGGGCTTCTCCTCCTTTATGTGGGAGAAAAAGGAGAGTCACTTTTGTAGTGAAATACTCGGAGGGAGTCTCCGGGGAGTGGATGTAGGTCAAGTTGACCGAACCACTATAAATCTGGTGTGATCTTTTTTGGTTTTGATTTCCATATTTATTTTTTCGCGCCTTGATTTCTGTGGTGATTTTGATTTTAAGTTTTATTTTTTGACCTAACGAACTTTCAACATACAATTAACCATTGAGGATAGTGGCTTTCACCTATAAACCTCGATGGGTAATAATATGTATAACCTGATCAAAGTCACAAGATTTTCCCAACCTAATACATCAGCTTGAGTGGGTTTATTTGATGTTGGATTAAGTTTCCCACGGGCACAAGCTCCCATGGTTAATTACATCTTAAGTTAGGACCTAAGAAGACTCTTGATTAAGGATTATACTTTTTTTCTCAAATGGGATTAGTACATAGGGAGGAGTCTAGGAACTTCCTATTCAAAGGGAAAGAAGGATTTAACTTGGCTTAGTCAACATACACGATTCATATCATTATTCAGAGGGATTAAGGTGGTGAAAAAATACTTGAGAAAAATAAGCATTGCACTCTGAGTTTACATGGGAGAAGGATGGAGGAGGCATCATACACGTGATGCAGATAGGAAGGATTTATAGCCCCTGAAGGATAGGGAATTATCCACCGTTGAGGCATACTACTGGACACCAATAGTAATAACTTTGAACCCTAAATCTATAGTGGTTTTAGTGTTCTACACACAACACTAATACCCGTGTCCTAGTTAATGCACTATGGACTTACATCTTGCCTAAAAAGGAAAGCCAGCTAACCACCTAGTAATATAAAATTCATGTTGCCCGATCTTTATGAAAAATGGGTGTGTGGCTAAGTTTTTGGAAGTTATGCTCTTAGGACTAATGGAATTAAGTATTAATTTTAGTTAGTTACTAATATAATGCATGTTAGTTAAATTATCCAAATCATGAATGCTTGAAATTAAAAAAAAATCTTAAAAATAATTTTTAGAAGACTAGTCTTCAGCAGGTTCAGCACCTCATCCTCATAGGTCAGATTGTCTAAACTCTACCCACAGATAGGGAAGTATCTTAAAGCAAGGAAAGAGAAGATGCATTAATATGCATGCGACCCTGGACGATCTCCGACATATTCCCTAGATCATTAGATTTTTATATTATTTATTTCCTAAAATTTTAGTTTTTAAGTTACAAATAGACAAAGTTTTTATCCTTCAAGAGCCTAGCAAAATCAGACACCTACACATGCAAGAAAGAAACCTATAAAAAAGTAAGCAATCTCTACTACGCAAGTAAAGAAAAGACATCATAAAAATAATACCATAGAAAATAATATCCGAAGTCCATAGCAAGTGCCATATAATGTACAACTTAGGGTATATATAAAAGTAATGGTGGTCAGGATCCATCGATAACATGCTAGATTCTAATCCTATAGAATGATGCAAGTCTTAAAAATAAGGCATTTTATCTTGATCATTGTCTTCTGGTTCATCTATGGATAGCCTCCCTTTAGTCTTCTTATGGTTCATCCTCTACAATGATATCCCAATGAAAATAAATTCCTACAAGGGGTTTTCTTTTCTCTTTATATCCATTTCATTTGAAATGCCATATTTTTAAAGAATTTCACAACTCTTTACTTCAAATACATTATGTCAATAAAAAGAAAAAATATAGACTTTCCTGCAGGGTTGTCCTAAGCAATTAAAATAAAATATCCCGAACAACTATATATGGAAATAAAAGTACTCTAGCCAGCCACACTTGACCACACTTTTATTTATTTGGGGGCTAAGAGGCTGAAGCACTTATAGTAGTAATGTATATACTTTATTTACTTTAGCACCCATTTTTTAACACTACATGAGAATGGACACTTGTAAAAAATATCATTAGTATCATGATCGCTCATAACCTATGAGTAATCTATCATACATCACATCATAAAGATAATATAATAATAAAGTTCATTATTATAATAATCATCACAAAAAATCAAAACAAACAATACATGTGCCACATGCAGAGTGTCACATCACAAAAAAAAAAAAAAAAAAAACAAGCCTAACTTAGATCTAGAGGTCGTGTCCTAACAAGCATTTCTATATGTGTGTAGTAGGTTGTGGGGTCTTGGATACGTCTTCTATTGGGTAATTAAATCAAGTTTCTTGTGATGCGATTTATTAAAGGCCAGAGGAGAAATTTTGATTAGGGTTTAAATATTAGTGTATTGAGATTCATTTTAATTAATTTAGAGGGTTAGTCCATTTTGATGCTTAGAGTAATATATTTTGAAATTTAAGTTGAATTACCGAGTTTTAGAAGGTCCGTGGTCATCCTATCCGCTAAGTAAAAAGGGGTCCAAAGGTAACTTTTGTAAACAAGCTAAATTATGGGTCATAATATTTTTATTAAATATTAGACCTTATAAGGAGTTATTAAACTTTGAGTTTGCTGGATTTGGATTTTTTATACAAAGTTACTTTTTTTAGAAGTTTCAAGCATAATAATCGATCTATAATTGACTGAAGAGTTGCCTTTTTAATTCAGGTTAATTTCTAGAATGTTCATATTTTTTAAAAATACTATTGTTGACCTACTTTTTCCCCCATACTAGGTCAAAGAGTTGACCTGGTTAAATTTGACCAGGCTAGACCCCAAGACCTATCCAAATGGGTTTAGGGAGTCAAGTCTGCTGAGCCCAAACCCAGGTCCTGGGTCAACCTGGTTGACCAGGTCAACCCAGGTTGACCCAAATTGATCCAAATCCCTTATGATTGATTTCAAATTCAATTCAGACTTTCCTGACTCAAATTTTTCCCTCCATTGTACTCAGGGGGTTGGACCTAACCTATTGGGCCCAGACTTGTGCCCTGGGTCAACCTAGTTGACCCGATCAACCCAAGTTGACCCAGATTGACCCAAACTCTTCTGATTTGATTTTAAATCAGATCCATCCATTCTTGGCTCAAAACTCCACTCCCATGGACTTCTTTGACTAGGTTGACCAAGTCAACCCTTGACTTGGTCAACCCAAGTCTCTCTTGGGTCAATTTAACTTATTTGAGACAAAATTAGACACATTAAGGCCTTGAATACATTCCTATTGCTCCTTGGCCTCAAATCCCGTGCTAATCAATTCAAATTCCCTCCTAATCACTTCTAGATTGAATCATGACCGTCCCTTTTGGAATCCATGAATTTAAATAGGAAAAATTAGGTCATTAGAAATGACTTTTGCTGTTCCTCTTGATTGAAGACCTCCCAGGCCAAGATTTTGGTGTGCGAGCTCCTCTTACCTTCCCCCACCCTTTCCAAGTCGAGCCCCATCGGTCAAGGTCACCGCCGGCGAGATCTCCGGCGACCCGCAACCATAAAGCTTCGTAGGCAGTTTCCCATTGAGATATGCAATGAAAGCTCATGGTTTCTTCTACAACTAGGAGCATGGATAGTCTACAAGTGCAACAAGCTTATATACGGGTCAAACCATCCAGAATCCAAGGTGAAATCCCTAAACCTAGGTTAGGGCACTTAGATCTAAATAGCTTTTCATTAACTGTGTTTTAGATCATAAAAAAGAGCCCCTATGAATGCTCTTCGTTCATAGAACCTATGTTTAAAATTTTATGCAATTTGGTTTAGCCGATTGAGAGAATGAAACAAAATTTTGTTTTGGCCTTCGGGTTCTCCCTAAGTCCTCCTGGATGAGATCTGAGCCGTCGATTCCTTAATCGACGACGTAGATCCAGCCGCTCCGTGATTTCTTCCAAACCGCAGGATCAATCTTGCAGACAGATCCGGCATCAGGCATAATCAGGGTCGTCCGTCTCAAACTGCATGAGAACGGACGGCTTCATACCGCTGCCTACGTGGATAAGTGATCGCGAGATCAGCACGCCGCCTTCTCAATCATTTGTAATGATTGTACGTCGGCGCAATCATCACAAATGATTGCCCGCGATTATAGGAGCCAACCAGAGTTTGATGTGTGGCCCGCCGCAATCCCGACATCCAACCCGAGGCTGCTAGATGTCATTCCGAGGGTTTTCTATATTTTTTTATTTTAAATAAATTACCTATTTCAACTTAAAAAAATCACAGAAAATTCATTTTGAGCTAAAAAATATGTGCAATATACCGAATCGATTGTATTTGAATCCTCTTCGATTTAAAATATTATTATTATTATTATATTTTAAAATACTTTGAAATTTCAGAAGCTTTAATATTTTAATTTAACTTTTTTTAATAATTTTTATTATCTTTAAATACTTGTTATTTTAAAATTACCTTTTACTACATTAAACATATGAAAATCATATCTTTTTTGTCTTAAATCCATTTTTTAAAAAATATGTATTTTTATTTAAAAATATTTTAGAAATTAAATTTACTTTTTCTAGCTATTTTTAGTGTTTCCTATGTATTTGATTATTTAGCTAATTATTTAAATAATTAATTATAATCATCATTTTGAAACTAAAAATTATTTTAAATCCTTTTGAAACCTCGCTTGGATGGCCAGTGGATCCCTCATGCACATATGAACTGAATTATTTTCAATTAAATTATATTTAAATCTATATACTTATATATTTAATATATTTATGTATTTTAACTTATTTTTAAATTACATATTTTTAAATTACTTTAATATTGGGGGATCTACCTAATGAAAATTTAAACATAGATTATGCATGTAAAGAGAAACCATGGGGAAGTGGATTAGTGAATGGTTGAGTCCCAATCATTCACTAATCATCTCGTTAAGCGCATTTACTTTTCTTTTATTATAGTTTGCGTATATAGGATGCACAAGCACCTAGTCTAGGCTCCCCTAGATCTAAGGATATGGCATGTTTACTTTGTTTGTGTACCCCTGCATTGTTACCTTGAGGGTTAGTCCAATACTAAAGTTTAAACCTATTCAACATAGCAACACCTTAATAACAATAATTAAGGACCCGTCTAGCAAACTTAGAAAAATTCTAGGAGCTAGGATAGATTCTTGATTGACATGAAAAATTCAACATTTAAACTTAGTGACATCATAAACCTCACAAATTTTTTTAGAATTTTTTAGGAGCTTTTAGACCCCTTAATTAACCAACCCTAATTTACCCTATAAATAGGGCCTAGTAACTTCTAAAAATTAAATAAATCTATTTTAACTAAAAAAATACCCATAATATCTAAAATTGTTTAGAATATAGTCCTTAACCTGAGAAAAATAGGGCTCCTTAGTTTGACCTAATCTTGACCCTAAATTTCAACTTTAATCAAAATTATTATTTGTCCCCTATTAGATAATTAAAAATTCCAAATCTTCCCTAAACACTTGGGAACACTTTCGTAGGCCATTCCTGACATTTGGGGGGATTCTAACTAGTTTGGAGATGATTTGGATCAAAACCATAAAATCACCCCTAAGTAGGTAGTTTTAATAATTCATTAATTGCCCGAAACTTATAAAATTCATAACTTTGCATAGGAAACTCTGAATACAGCAAACTCAAAGCCTAACTACTCACCATAAGACCTAGTATTTACCTAAAGTGTTAGAAACCCCAAACCTAACTTATTTCTCATAGTGATCTTTTGGACTCCCTCAGCCTAGCACCTAGGAAGACCCGGGACTTTCCAAAATTGTGTAATATAATTTAAACGTCAAATATCATTATACTAAGCATTTAAAATGAACCAAAAAATTAAATTAACTAAAATGGACTCTAATTCACTAATATTTGAACATTAATTAAAATTTTCTTTGCTGGCCTCCAACGAACTTGAACTCTAAGTAACTTTAACTAACTACCCAGCTTAGGAGCTATCCTAGCCACAAAGGGTAGGAGCTATCCTTTACACACATATAAAATTGTTTGATAGGGTACCACTTCTAGATTTAGGCTAGGTCGATGTTTCCTTTTCTGCTGTGTGCCGGGTTTTCCGATGGTTTTATTACATGTTGTGAAAAATTGATTGGTGTGTTTGCTTACTTTTATTGCACTCTATGGAATTGATGTGATGAGTATTAGATGTACCCTAGGTTAGGGATGATATAAATATTGATTTTCTTGCAGGTGGCCATGCTCATGCGGTGCTAAATAAAAATGGGGGGCAAATGTCATGATTTATAACTATATTTTATACAGGCGCTTCAGAATTGCTCAGCCCCCTTAAAAAAATGAGGGATAATATCATAATTATAACTACTATAGGTGAACTGCTTAGCCCTCATAAATAAAAGCATAGATGAATTACTTTTATTATATTATAAACTGCTTGAGATATTTATTAGGATAACCTTGCAGGTGAGTCAAGATTTATTGCTTTTAATTAATGTAATTTATTTGTAATATTGGTAAGAGTTGTGAAAGTGTCTTTGAGTTGAGATATCTTTATCCAACTTGAATTCCAAAAGAAGAAGGCATCCTCAAAGGGGAGAGTCTTCTTCTATTTGGAAGATCAAGTTTGGATGGCTTTAGATATCCAAAGAGAAAAGGCAATGCCCCTTTGAGGGGGAAATTGTCTCTTTATTTGGATATTCAAACCATGATGAATCCAAGAAGTCTAAGGAGGAAAGATCTAAGGAGTCCAAGAAGGATATATACAAGGAGTCCAAGGAGGATAGATCCAATGAGTCCAAGGAGAAGACGTCCAAGAAGGCTGAAGACTTAAAGACATAATATCCCACTCAAAGTCATTTGTGTCAGTCCTAGGTTTAGAAATCCGGGTTATTGGCAGTGATGCTCGGCCACTTTATTTTCTACAGACCCTGGGTTATAATTAAAGGGCAGTTGGCCTACAAACATTTACTTGATTAGTTTGATTATATTGATGTGTTTGATTAATATTGATTGCCTCTAGGGTTGCCTATTTTCCTAGTTTATTGGCGAATTACATGTCGCTTTTGGTTTAGCCTTGATTTTGTTAGGATCTTTAAAGACTCATAACTAATCTCTAAAATTTTAAGTTTAAATAACATAGAAATTTAATGAATCTTGAGAATTTCCAGAATCATCCAAGGTCGCTTGCATATTATTATATTTCTTCTTCTCCCTTATTTTGTGACACTTCCCCGCCTGCGTGTAGAGTCTGGATAATCTGGCCTATGAGGACTGTAAAAGTCTAGTCTCATTCTAAAAATTATTTTATAATAAGCCTATTTTTAAAATCCAATGCATACTTAATTTAGAAACTTTAACTAGCATCCATTGTATTGGAAACTAAATTAATCAAAATTTTAATTGCCTTAGTTAGGGGCATTTACCCAACATAAGTACAAGGCCAATTAGGAAACCCTCTAGATGTCAACCTTAACTTCTAAAAAACTATACCACCCACCATCTTTCATAAAATGACTGGACCATATGGTTTTAAATCGCTTAGGTGGTTAGTTGTGTCCCCAATCTAGGCCGGGGTAAGTCCAGGTTTTTGTACTGCATTAGTTAGGACATGGGTCTTAGTGTTGTTCATAGAACACTAAACCCAATCTAGATTTAGGATCAAGGCTACTATTCTGTCTTGTAGTATGCCTAAATAGTGGGTAAGTTCCCTATTCTTCAGGAACTATAAATCCTACTTATCTACGTCACATGGATGATGCCACTTCCATCTTTCTCTCATGCATGTGTCGATTTCTTTGATTTTCTTTCTACAGTTTTGCCTTAGTACCCGAGACCCTCCGAATGCTGGTGTGAACCCTACATATAGATTGAGCCAAATTGGACCATTCTTCCCCTTTGAGTTGGACTTCCCAGTCTTAGCCCTATGTGCCAATCCCACTTTGAATGGATAATGTATGATTCTTAATTAAGAGTTTTCTTAGGCTCTGGCCTGAGATGTAATTAAGCATTGGGGCTTGTACCCTTGGGAAACTGAATTCCACCATCTACTAAACCCCATCCGAGCTGATGTATCGGGTGGGGGAAACCCGTTATTATAATTCAGGCCATATATATTATTATCCATCAAGGTGCGTAAGAGAGAGCCCCTATCCTCCATGGTTAATCGTATGTATGGTATAATCTACCATTCCATTGGCCTGCTTATGTCGAGTGTAAAGGCCTACAATCATTTTGTCTTACGGGATAGTGTGGTCATACCCTTTGCATCCGAACCCCATCAGCAGTGTCCTTTAGGAGGTGCACAGGTTTTTGGCGATCTTTTCTTGTGTGTACTCCGGGATTGGTACTCTTTAGATTAGGTCCATCCAACTCTTAGTTGGGGTATTTCCTTAGTTAGGATTCCTTCCTCTTAGTTAGGGTTTCTCCCTACTTCACTTCTTTCCAGCCTTATAGGCTATTCCATCCCTTATCCATCCTTATTCCTTTCTTCTTTCATGATTTTAATTATAACTAACCCTTTTCAAATTTCTTTTCTTGGCAGCAGTGCCATATTTTCCTTCATTCCTTCTATCACTTTTAGCTTTAGCTCGGATACACGGGTGACTCTTCTGGAGTCTCTTCTTGCTAGTCCACCCGCTAGAGGGATCACTTTTGGTTCCTTCATCGACCTCAGTATTCGTCACTCTTGGAGGACCCTCCCTAATTGAGGCAGCTGCATTCTATCCTCCCTAGAGGAGAGGACACGCAACTATGTATCTCTTTGGATGTCCAATTGCTCAACAGATAGCCTGGGCACCTGCTCGTCCTGTTCCCGTTCCTATACAGCCAGTGCGCCCTGTACTTAGGCGACCAGTTCCTAGGCCACTTCCTGTTCCCCCTGTTCATCCTACGGTCAAGTGACCAGTGCCTACCGCACCTGTTGCACAGGTTGCTCCGGCCTCTCAACTCCGACAACCAGCTATTGTAACCCCTATCATTTCGGCAGAGGTTCCTCGAGTTCGGGTTCCCCCTCACACTTTTACTAGGAATAGGAATGCCCAGATCGAGGTGCCTTTTCCTTCTTTTGGTAGGGTTTTAGTTTTTGCTCGGTTCTCTCACCCTAAGACTGCCGGGTAGACCCCGACCCTTCCTGTTGTCCCTGTTCCTCCTACCACCCATGTAGTGGGTTCAGATGTTCCATCTTCCTCTACCTCAGCCTTAAAAAAAGGGCCAGGAGGAATATGAATGGGACACTTTGTTTGGCTGCATCTGAGGTAGATAGGGGGAACTACCTTAGTAATTAGTAAAGGCAGCTCCAATTATTATACTGCTGGTAGTTACTCCTACTATCGGATGATGCCCACATTGCCACGGATAGAGACAGCAGTGGGAGCCTGCTCGGCCCCAGATCAGTTTAGTTGTGATAGCCCCTTAGCAGCCTGTTACCTATATGGAGCCCCATCGTAGTAGGTGGGTTTGGAGCAGTCGGCAGGAAGACATCTTTGTTAAGATAGTTCAGCCAGTAGACACAGTTGGACAGTCAGAGGCAGCAGCTTTCCTAAGTCAGAGGCAGTTTTGATGGTGTGTGATATGATGGCAGATATGGATGAGGTAGTTCCCCCTCATAGTTCACCAGTTTAGATTGAGACTTAGTCAGTTCCTGACCCCTATAGGATCACTTCTCCTATGAGTCCCTAAATAGAAGCACTTCATTGCGCCTTTTTAGAGGATGACACACTAAGAGATGAGTCAAACGAGGATATACCAGTACATAGAGTTTTTGTGGTTACCCGGCGAGGTCACTTAGATGAGTAGAGGGAGCCTGAGGATGATAAGCAGGTAGAATCTGAGGTGGGTGGATCTCCTAGGTTAGTGGATATGGATGCTACAGTTCTTGACCTCTAGGCACAGATGAAAAATATGGCCAGAGCCATGGCAGCGATGACTGTATAGTTGACTGCCTTGGGGGCGATACTCTAGATGACGGGCATAGGCGCTCCTACTACATCCAGGGATGAGTCAGTTGTTCCACCAGTTGCACTAGACCAGGTAGGAGTGGACAGGGTCCAAAGAGCAATCCCAACACCACGCACAGTGCCTACTTACACTCATCCAGTCCAGAGTCAGCCAGTATAGTTGTCAGCTAGCCAGATTCAAGATTTGATACCCCATAAGGTCGAACCGGCCATTGCCTCCAAGATGGCTGGAGAGATTATTATGAGAGGGCATCCTTACCCAGTGGAGTACGAGAAGCAGAACTACCCTCCTGGTTTTATTCCCCCATAATTCAGAGTTTTTGATGGGCTTAGGAAGCTGGCAGCATGTGGCTAAGTACCGGGCCATATGTTGCAACATAGGGGGGAATCATACATTGTGAAGGTTCGTTAGGGATGTTAGGCCCTATAAACTAGTCCCGAGGCTAACCAAGAGGGGGAGGGGGGTGAATTGATATTTTAAAAAATTCTTTAAACACAAGAACAAATATCACAAACCAAAGTCACCATAGAAAAGCAAGTGCAGAAAATCAAAGTGCGGAAGTAGTAAAAAGAACACAAGGGTTTATAGTGGTTCGGTCAACTTGACCTACATCCACTCCCCGGAGGCGCCCTCTGAGTATTGCACTACCAACTTGACTCTCCTTTAGCCCCCACAGCTAGGCGGAGAAGCCCTTACAAAAACCTCCTTTTTGCCACCCTCGGCAAGGCAGAGAACCCCACTCCTTTTGCTTCCTCCTGAAGCAGGAAAAGAACCTCTATCAATCATTGAAGCTTACCTCTCCCAACCCTTCCAAGGACAAGAGACTCTAGTGGAAGAAGAAGTGGAGCAATACTTAGAGCAACCCTTGTGAACTCCCTCACAAGCTCCCCCTTACAAGATCCTCTCTCTCTCTCTCTCTCTCTCTCTCTCTCTCTCTCTCTCTCTCTCATTTAGGTTTTCTTAGGTCAAGACAGCAGCCAAGGATGTTAAAAAATGTTGAACAATAGCTCTTAAATAGAAGAGCTTTAGTGGAGCTCAATAAATGCAAGTTGTCGATTTTATCGTCCAGGACGATAATCCTATCATCCTGTACGATCAGTTCAAAACACAGATGATTGGCCAGAACACCGCTCTGAAAATGAACTGGATGATTAAAAATTAGTTTGATCATCCCAGACGATATCACGATTGTCCCAGATGATTAGTTCAAATCAGAGCAAAAATTGTCTAGAGCATTGCTCTGAATTTGAGCTGTCCGATCCTGATCGGCCAGAACATCACCCTGAAATTGTGATGGCCGATATTTATCATCCAGGAGCAACTAAAGGTTTTTGAATAGATCATCTAGGCCGATCGTGAGATCATCCCGGATGATGTGATCGTATCAATCATTCTTAATTGCTTCCTTGATTCCTGGATCATTTTAGGCATAATCGTGTAATATCATCCAGGCTGATCTCACTATCGTCCTGGCTGATTTCTAAAAATATAGAATACCTAAATTGATCATGGTGGCTATTTCTTTCTATTTTGAGCATATCGTCCTGGCCAATACAAGTATCGTCCAGGCCGATCGGCTAATGATGGCTGCCTTAATTAAGAAATCCTGATTAGAGTTTTTATTTTGAACTCGATTGTCCAGGCCGATATAAATATCGCCTGGGACGATGTGATAAAAATAAAAATTCTAAATCTCTCAAGTGAGTGTGTGTAGGGTTACTTAACATCAGTCACTTCAAACATTTACAATTGACGCAAGAAAGAGAAAAAAGAAAATTACAGACTGACTCAACTCTAATCTACCCAGTCTTGAGTTGATTCTGATTTCCGTCCGATCTTTGAATACTGAAATTTTCAGTAGTAAAAGGCAGTAAAAAAGAAGCAAGAATGTTTTCTAATCATCAAAACATAATCCATGAAATCGAATTTGCAACACATTGATGTTGAGACTTTTTATCAGTAGCTTGGTTTGGGTGGCTTTCTTGGTACGCTGACCTCCCCAATGACTTAGTCTAGACCTTTGCAGAGTTAGAGCAGTTATTCATACTTAGGTTTGTTAGTGCAGAGCACTGGGTCATAGTAGGAGAGTTAGTGGTTACTAGACAGCGCCCTCGAGAGACACTCATGAATTTCATAGTCAGATGGAGGAAACTCAGTTTATAGTGTGAGCCACAGTTATAGGAGCAGCACGCATTTGAGATTTTGCTAAATAATATAGATGATCCGATTGCACCCTACCTTAAGGGATTTAGTAATTGAGCATTCCAAAAGTTACTCACAAAGGTAGTCAGGTTGCTTGATAGCATACCCGATGTAGTCCCTCATAAAATTGAGAGTCAACCTTAGCATAGATCTCAGCATTAGGAGTTTTCAGGAGCACCTCCACCTAGGAGAGGGGAGGTACATAGTACCTATGGAACATCAGATATAGGCAAGAAGCCCTTAGGCAGTTCAACACCACAGCAGCAACAGTCATATTCCTCTAGTTAGTAAATAGCATAATCTAGACCCTCCCGTAGGACTCTAGAGAGTCGGCATTATTTATAGGAGAAACTCAATAAAGAATATCCTTTTAAAAGAGAAAGTGTAAGAAAAAATTTTAAATTCCTTACTAAGAAAAATATCTTGACATTCCTAAATAATGATAGAGTGGAGGAGGAGGGATAGACAGATCACCCACTCTATTGTCCCTACTACAGACACATCGGGCATATTTTGGAGGACTGTTATATTTTCAAGGATAAAGTAGAGAGGCTGATGGCCACCAGATAGATACACCTCCAAGACAGTGATTTGGTGCAGCCCAAGGGCAAGGCTGCTTAGACAGTTCATATGAACTCCAGTCCTAGTCACATTCCCACGCCGTAGTTTTGAGAGAGAGTGGCAATTAGCACTCTCCAAGAAGTCTAAGAAGATGATTGATCGTGAAGTTTAGAGTTTAGAGGTAGTTGAGAGGAGGCCTCCCCAGGCCAAGTTGATAGTTGCCGCTCCAGTTACTACTCCACCACCTTTCTCTTCTTCTCTTTCTATTATAGTTCATACTGAGCACATTTATTCTTATTCTTTATATAATAAGAAAATATATGAAAGACAGAAGTATGTTATAACCTCAGAGGGGAAGATGGGATTTCTTCTAGCGCTTATGCTGAAGGATTTTGTTCTCCCTTCATTTGATGATGAAATAATAGAAGAAGGTGATTCTGACTACTTTTGATGTTCTTTACCTCCTGTTTTACTTCAATTTCTTCTAGTACTCACTCTCCTCATGCTTTATATATCTATTGTAATGTGAATGATTCTTGTGTAATGATGAGTCTGAGTTTGAGTATGAAGATGAACCAGTCTTCGTAATTCCAGAGGGTGGTTGTTACATGGATTCAGAAGATGAATCCAAGAACCCACTCTAGGCACTTTCCTTAGAGCCAACACAAGCCACCACCACTAAATCAAAGGAATCTCCTGCTAAGGATGACTCAATACAGGAAGTTTATTTACATTCAGAGAAGGTCCTTCCACCTTAGATGGCTAAAAATTTAAAAGAAAAATGATAAAAATATTATAACCCAGTAAGACGATCCTAGCCCTTCCTCCCAAGAATTTTCTAAGGAGAAAGGGAAAGGCCCTCAGCTGAAAGTGGATTACAATGTGTTGGCTCACTTAAGAAAAATTCATTCCCTCTTTAGTGTCTAAGATGCTCTGATGATGTCCCCTAACTTGAGAGAGACACTAGTGAAAGCTTTGCTTGAACTAGAGTCCTATCAAGCCTTCTTTTCTTTTAAATCTGTAGGGGATGCATGCCATTTGAAAGAGATGCCATGCATTACCTTTTTAAATCATGATCTACACCTAGGGACTACTGAGCACAATCATCCCTTGTATGTCACTACTAAAGTTAATGGTTATGAGTTGAATAGGGTCCTTGTTGATCCAATGGCTTCAGTAAATATTCTTACTCATGAAACTTTAATAGGCCTCTCCCTAAGTCATTTGAAGCTCACTTCAGATAAGATTATGTTGAAAGACTTCAATGACTAAGGCAAGCGTGCCCTAGGGTCCATTTCCTTGCCTCTGAAGTTTATAAATTTCCTAACTGAGGCAAAGTTTCATGTACTTGAGGCTGATACTTCATACTGGGCTCTCTTAGGAAGGCCTTGGATCCATGAGTATGGAATGATGCCCTCCACCTTGCATAAATATATGAAGTTTATGAGGAATGATATCGAGTATACCATTCCTGGAGACACCCAGCCCTTTTTCATGCATGAGGTTTTTATTTATGAAGATGCTGAGTATTATGTACCTCGGAAGACTTATAAATATCCACCTGCCCAGTCACCAGTGACACCCTCTAGTGTTATATAGGATCCTACACAGTTATCTGCACATGGTCCCATACAATCGTCAGTATAGGGTCCATCACAGGTTAGTATTGAGGTAGGTGTTTCCACTGCACATCCTGATAGAGATCCCTTTTAGCTTATAGTGAGGCGCGATGTTCCCCATAGTTGAGGTAGGGGAGTACGAGGTAGAGGTAGAGGTAGAGGACCGACCCGCGAGTCGCGGAACTACGACACTCCGACACCTTCTCCCCCTCACGTTTACACTTCTTCTTTGACTGTAGAGTTCGACTCTTTAGATGATGAAATAATCGATGTCCATCATTATTTAGTCCCTTCATCACCTCCATATTCTATTGGTTATGATTCAAATTGTACCTTTTGTAGCCATTTGATACCCGAGGGTGGATTATTTGTTGATAGTAGCTTAGACGAGGAGGAGGACCACTGACATCAGAATACTAGAGGATAATATTATCCCCATTAGATACATGGGATAAGAGTTGAAGATTCTGGTCAAAAATATTCTGACGCTCCCTCCACTAGTGATGATGGTCCACTTTGGATTAGTGAGCGCCCCATACCCCACCTATACGATACATTCTGGCCAGCATAATCTAATGAGTGTGCTTCTTCACCCCGTAGTATAGGTGCCGCACTGGGTCCTGTGAGGCAGGATCTGGAGGAGACTACTATGGATATAGAGATTAAGAGTTCCCCTCATTACCTTTCCCCTATCATAAAGAGTTTTGGTGAGCGGGGCCTCTTTCATTCCACTTGGCCCAATAAACAAGATCTATAGCAAGCCCGGGTTTGACAGAATGATTTTCCTTGAGGCCTAGGAGGTGTAGGTTATATGGGATTAAATTAATTCAATAATGCCAACATTTATGCTGTCTCCCACTTTTATCTGATTATTTCTCTTGCTGATGAAGAAGACCAGGATAGTGGTGAGGATAGAGTCCTTGATGCTTCGCAAGAGTTTAAAGATGGCGTCACTTTTGCCATGGATGAACTATGTGAGGTTAACTTAGGCACTGAGTCAGATCCTAGGCCTATCATTCATAATACCCTATTGTCTGATTCAAAGGCTCAAGAATACATTAAGTTATTATCAAAATTTAGAGACTACTTTGCTTGGAACTACACAGAGTGCCTGGTTTAAACCCAAAAGTGGCAATCCATAAATTAGCCATTAAACCTGATGCAGTCCATGTTAAACAAGCACCTCACAGGATGAGATTAGAGATTGAACAATAGGTGATTGCTGAAACAAAGAAGTTTATAGAAGTTGGTTTCATTCGTGAAGAGAAGTACCCTACTTGGCTTGCCAACATTATTCCAAATCGGAAGAAGAGCGGACAGATACGCGTTTGTATTGACTTCTATGATTTGAATAAGGTAAGTCCTAAGGATTATTTTCCTCTTCCTATCCTTGAGCTTATGGTGGATATAGCATCATCCCATAGTATTTTCTCATTCATGGATGGTTTATTTGGTTATAATCAGATAAAGATAGACCATGAGGATGAGAAATTTACTGCATTCCATACACCCATAGGTATATTTTGTTACAAGGTGATGCTCTTTGGTCTTAAGAATGCTGGGGCCACCTATCAATATGATATGACTGTTATCTTTGATGAGATGATACATGAGCAAGTTGAGTGCTATTTGGATGATTTGGTGGTCAAAATCAAGGTCCTTGGAAATCACCTTCGAGATCTATGAATCATTTTTGAATGTCTGCGCAAGTTTGATCTAAAGATGAAGGCCTATTAGATAATGCACATTTAAAGTTAGTGAAGGAAAGTTCTTAGGGTTTATAGTTCACTACCGTGGCATTGAGATAGACCATTTTATGATCAAATTCATAGTAGATTTAAAACCCCCTAAAAGTCTTACCTAGTTGAGATATTTTTAGGGTAAACTTGCTTTATTGTAGAGATTTATCTCCAATATTTCTGGTAGGTGTCATCCCTTCTCTGCCCTAGTGAAGAAAGATGCCTAATTCCATTGGGATGAGCATTATCAGGATCCCTTTGAGAGTATAAAGCGCTACCTGATGAACCCCCTATTTTAGCTGCACCTATCCCAGGTAGGCCGTTTATTCTTTATAGTATGGCCCTTGATGAGTCCCTAGGTGCATTGTTGGCTCAAGATAATGAGGAAGGCAAGGAGAATGCCTTGTACTACCTTAGCAGACGATTAATACATACAGAGCTTAAGTACCCAATGATGGAAAATCAATGTTTAGCCTTGATCTTAGTGGTACAGAAGCTTAGGCATTATATGCTTTCACATAAGATCAATCTGATCTCTAGAGTTAACCCCTTGTAGTACTTGATGATTTGTCTGACCCTCTCAGGTCATCTAGCATGGTGGTCCATGATCTTACTGCATTTCGACATTGCTTTTATTCCTCAGCAGGCCGTCAAAGGATAGGTTCTAGCTGACTTTCTGACCGATCACCCGGTCCCTACTGATTCCCCACTTAATGATGATCTACCTGATGAACTAATCATGGGTGTGGACAAAAAGGAGTCCCCTACTTGGGAGTTTTACTTTGATGGTGTGTCATCCGTTAAAACTTTAAATCCATATGAAGCTCGTACAGTTAGGGTAGGTTTAGGCCTAATTTTTGTATCCCCTGAAGGTCATATTCTACGGTACTCCTATAGCTTATCAGAACCTCATACTAATAATGAAGCTGAGTACAAAGCTCTGATTTTGGGGCTTAAGTTTGCCATTTAGATGAACATTACGCAGGTAGAAATATTTGGAGACTCCCAACTAATAATAAATCAAGTTGCTAGAGTCTACAAAGTGCTTACGCCTGAGCTCTTTCCATATCATAATAAAGTAATGGAGATCTTATACTTAATACCAGAAGTAACTTTGGCCAAGATCCCTAGGTCTAAAAATAGAAAAGTAGATGCCTTGTCCAAGTTAGCAAAAGAATTAGCTGACCCTACTGGAAACTCTATGTCTATTGTTGTTCAGTATTGTCAAGCTCTGTGTCCAATAGACTTGCTTCTCCTGATCAGACCCTCACAGTGTTTATTGTTGATGAGGAGTCAGATTGGAGAGAGCCCTTCATAGAGTACTTAAAACATGGTAGGCTTCCGGATGATAGATCTCTCGTCGCTCAAATTAGAAAGAGGGCTCTATCATTCACCTACATAAATGACACTTTGTGTCGGTGCTCTTTTGACCAAATATAGTAGCGTTGCCTTAATAAAGAAGAGGCTCTTAAGGTTATGGGCGAGATACATGAAGGGATTTGTGGTGCCCATTAGTCTGGACATAAAATGAAAGGCAGAATTAAACGCATTGGTTACTACTGGCCAACTATGATCCGTGATTGTATGGATCATGCTAAAAGGTGCCACCATTGCCAGATTCATAGCATAATGATTCACCAACCCCTTAATCCATTGTAACCTACTGTATCGTCTTGACCATTTGAGGGCTGGGGCATGGATGTAGTGGGTTCTATAGACCCTCCTTCTTTTAAGGATCATAAGTTCATTTTAGCCACCACTGATTACTTTTCTAAATGGACAGAGGCTGTCCCACTAAAAGAAGTTAAATTAGAAGATATGATGTGCTTCTTTCATAATAACATTATTTATTGCTTTGGTGTTCCACATCGTATAATCTTCGATAATGGCCCGTCCTTTAGAAGCACCAAAATTGCCAGATTTGCCTGTCGCCATAATATTAATTGGCAATACTCTTTAATCTACTACCCCAAAGTCAATGGCTTGGTAGAGGCATTTAGTAAAACTTTTGTGCAACGGATAAGGAAAATTCTTTTTGCAAATAAAAGAGAATGGCATGAGAAGTTACCTGAAGCATTATGGGCCTATAAGAGTACCTACTGTACTCCTACTCAGTCTACCCCATATGCTTTAGCTTTTAGGTTTGAAGCAGTCCTCCAACTTGAGGTCGAGCTCCCATCACTACGTGTAGCAGTTAGTTATAATCTATTTGATGAAGATATTAGTCGACTATGATTGGAATAGCTTGATGGTTTAGAGGAGCTTTGCTGACAAGCTCATCAGAACCTTAAGCTATATCAGTCCTGAATGGCTCGGTCATACGATCGCCTTATTAGAACCCGTGCTTTTTGGGTAGGAGATTTAGTTCTTGTTTTACACAGGCCTATTATTTCGCATCGGTGCCGAAGTGGTAAGTTTGAGCATATTTGGGAAGGCCCCTTCGCTTTAGAGAAAGTTTATTAAGGCGGTGCCTACCTACTTATTGATGTAAATGGTGTTCACCCCATGCCTGTCATCAACGGGCAGTACTTGAAAAAGTACTATGCTTGAGTCTAGTACGTCACAGGGGAGCCTCGCTATCGCATGTAGATATTCCTCTGTATATGTACCCCTTGAAAGGGTCCTTTAAACATTTTGGCAGTCTATGTGGCCATGATGATTTGTCCTCTACCACACGATGTTCGCTTTGAAGAGTATAAGTTTATCCTTAAAGGTGATACCCCAATACACTGTAGGGATGTTTTGTACTTCTATCTATGATCACTAATCACATTGGTGTTAGCGTATAGAATCTTAGTTTATTCTTCCCTTTATACGGCTTAGTCCCCCAGTTTCACTTGCTACCCCAAGTGTGGTCTGGGATATTAAAACCAGTAAGTTTCAAGCCTATTTTTGAGATATGATATTGGGTCCACACCCACCTACATCGGTCAGGTGTGGTGATAGTGATCCATTAATCTTTTGTGAAACTCTTCCTCCTATCAGTCCTGCTTTGATAAATGTAGCCCCTAGTTCATTCACATGATTTGAATGTGATCAGGGATGTCAGAGTCATTAGTTTAGACTCTTTGGAGGTAGGATACTGGGTCAATTCCATCATATTTTAGTCAGGAGTGGTATTGATGATCCTCTATCCTATTTTTAATTTTTAGATATACATCAATGTTATTTTAATTGTGCTCCCAAGTTCATTTACATGAGTTGAATATAGTCTGGGTTATTAAAATTAATGATTGAAATCCTTATAAGATCCTATTAGATCTCTTTCCCTAGTTTTGTTCATATGGCGAATATGGTTTGGGTTATCAAAGCCATTCACTATTCACTCTCTTAAAAACAAATACATGTGATAAAAAGAGGGAAGCTCTTAGTAGAGAAAAATAAGTTTCCCTTATCACAGGAGGAACCCGGTAATACTCTTTAAGAGCATAAGTTCCCCAAAATTCTTCTTTCCTCTCTTTTGAAGCACCTTGGTGTTTGCTTCGAAGATGAATGTGTGCCCATTTGGTTATGATCTTTTATAATTTTAATTATGTTTATTAGTAATGTAGTACATTATATCCTAGATGTCGACATCAGTGCCTTGTGGGCTTGGGTTTTTCTGAGGAAAGATCAATCCCCACCTGCCCTCTTTTGGCAACCTAATCTCCCATTCTTACATTCCTCTGAGTTGCCAGAGTAATCATATGAATGTGGTAGTATTACTTTCACTCCCCATAGGATCCTACCTAGTTATGGTAGGTGTTACCACTGTGACCTTTTGATGATCATTGATCTCACTTATAATTACTATCCTCAGGTGGTGAGTGTGTCCCCTTTCCACCTAGAGTTATTTCTTTAGTTGTAGTGTAGTACATCTTATCTCAGATGTTAGCATCATATCCTCAAGGGCCCTGATTTTCTAGCAAAAGATCAGCCCCTTAGTTTCTGTACCGACCTATTTCACCCTTCATACTCTACTCTTAGATGCTAGAGTAGTTCTATGAATATAGTAGTTTTGCTTTCACTCCCCACAGGGTCCTACCCGATCAGGGTAGGTGTTATCACTGTGACCCTTTAATCTTTATTCAATCTTATTCATGATTGCTATCCTCAGATAGTAAGTGTGTCCCCTTACTACATAGAGTTGTCTTCCTAATAGATATGTAGTACATCTTATCTTATATATTGACATCACTGCTTTGAGAACTTTTATTTTCTATAGGAAGATCAGTTCTCATGCTCCCTTTTCGTGACCTATCCTACCATTCATACACTAGGCTCAGTCACTAGATTAGTCTTATGAATGTGTTGAGGCCACTTTCACTTCCCACAGGTTCCCATTAGTTTGTGTGGGTGTTACCACTGTGAGCTTTTTCCTATTCATAGTTGTTGTTCTTAGTGGCGAGAGTGTTCCCTCGCTACTTTGGTTCTTTTCCTCTTACTTGGTGATATAGGGCATCGTGCCTTAGGTTCCACCATCACCTTTTCTTGAGCTTTGAATTTCTAGCAGAAAGTCAGCTCTGCTTTTCCTTCTCCCATTTGTTTTCCCATTGAGACCCGACTCCTAGCTGCCAGAGATGTCCTTTGGATGTGTTGATTTTAATTATACTTCTTACAGGGTCCTGATCAGTTAGTATGTGTTTACCACTATAGCTTCCTTGATGGTTATTTTTTTACTAGGCTTAGTTCTATTTTTTATAGCAGAGGTGCTCCCTCGCTCCTTTAGTTCTTTATACTCCCTTGGAATGAGACCACCCATTTGCACACTCTACTAAGGGTGTATCTCTTCCAGCTTTCTTGGGAGACATCATTCTGATGTCTTCCTCCACTTTTGTGTAGGGTTAGGGTTCCCTAAGAGATCCTGACACTATTTGGATACTCATGGCCATGATAATTTATCCACTACCATGTGGTTATCAGAACGCTAGCTTGGGATTCCTTAGATAACTCTACCCTTAAATTATTCCATTTACCTTTCCTTTCTCCCTCACATCCCTACACAGATCCATGTCAGGTTGATGATGAGACGACTTTCACCTTCTACCCTACTATTTTGATACTAATAGACATGTACTTGGTTTTACTTACTTGGTTGAGAGAGCCCAACAGAGCCCTTGGAAGGCATTCCTTACCACTCTTTTTCTTCCTGAGTGTCCTATTGTGATCAAGCAGACACCAGAGCCTGACTCTTTACCCACTACTCTCGATTGGAGAAAGTGAGTATTGAGCCCTTCTTTATTTGCAAGGCTGAGATGGTTGAGCTGATGTTGAAGCTTACCAAGTTGAGAGAGCCAGACAGAGCACCTGTAAGGCATTCCTCACCACTCCTTTTTACCCCGGATGTCCTGTTAAAGACTAGGCAGGCTTCCATTTTGTGGCTTATATGCTTCTTGCTGAGGTCAGGTAGAAGTAGTGAGTCACCCAAATCCACTGTTCTGAAAGGACCAGGAGGAGACGAGATCTTTTTCACCTTCTACCCCGCTGCCCTGATACTGTCAGACTTGTAGTTGGTTTTACTTACCCGATTGAGAGAGCCTGACAGAGTCCCTGGGAGGCGTTCGTCACCACCCCTTTACTCCGGATGTCCTATTAAAGACTAGATAGGCTTTCATTTTCATGGCTTATGAACTTCTTACCAAGGTCAGGCAGAAGTAGTGAGTCACCCCAATCCACTATTTTGAAAGGACCAGGAGGAGACGAGATCCTTTTAACCTTTTAGTCCGCTACCCTGATACGATCAGACTAGTAGTAGGTTTTACTTACCCGGTTTAAAGAGCCCGATAGAGTTCCTGGATGCCCTATTAAAGACTGAACAGGCTTCCAATTTTATGGCTTCTTTACTTTTGCTGAGGTCAGGCAGAAGTATTGAGTCACCCCAATCCACTGTTCCGAAAGGATCAGGAGGAGACGAGATCTTTTCGCCTTCTACCCTGCCATTTTGATATGGTTAGGCAGGTAGTTGCTTTTACTTACCTAGTTGAGAGAACCTGATAGAGCACCTGGAAGGCATTCCTCACCACCTTTTTCCTTGAGTGTCCTGTTGTGATCAGACAGGCACCAAATTTTGTGACTCCTTTATTTTCTATTTCGATTTGGTCAGGCAAATACTGAGTCACCCCAATCCACTATTCTAGGAGGAGATGGGACCCCTTCATCTTCTATTCTGCTATTTTGATATGGTCAGGCAGATAGTTGGTCTACTTTTACTACCTTACTATTGGTTCTCTCTTCAGCTTTTCCCTCATTACAGGGTAAGGCAAGGAGAGAAACCCTCCCTACTTTTTCACCCTAGTGGTGACTTTTACTCTAGGTTCTCTCTTTAGCTCTGCCCTCACTACAGGATAAGGCTAAGGGAGAAGTCCCTTACCCCTTTTTTCACTCTTGTGGTGATCTTTACTTTGGTTCTTTCCTTGGCTCTGCCCTGGTTGAAGGATAAGGCCAGGAGAAGGTCCCACTACTTGTTCGCCATTTTGCAACATTTTACTTATGTACTGCTATTGTTCCCTCTCTCCTAGGCTCTATCCTTGCTTTAGGGTATGGCTCGGAGAATGGTTTCATACTTTCTTCCACCTTGTTGGTACCCTTTCACTTGTACTCTTTACTCCACTTTCTTTGTCACATTTGTTCAACGCCAACATGAGCGATTCACTACTTATTCACCGCTCCTATTGGGGGCCCGTTTATTACTTTTCCCCCATACTAGGTTAAAGAGTTGACCTTGTCAAATTTGACCAGGCTAGACCCCAAGACCCATCCTAATGGGTTCAGAGTGTTAAGCCAAATCTGTTAATCCCAAACCCAAGTCCTGGGTCAACCTGGTTAACTAGGTTAACCCGGGTTGACCCAAATTGACCCAAACTCCTTAAGATTGATTTTAAATGCAATTTAGACTTTCCTGGCTCAATTTCTTTCCTCTACTGAACTTAGGGGGTCAGAACCAACCCTTTGGGCCTAGACCTGTGCCCTGAGTCAACCTGGTTGACCCAGTCAACCCAAGTTAACCCAGATTGACCCAAACTCTTCTGATTTGATTTCAAATCAGATCCATCCATTCTTGGCTCAAATCCCCACTCCCATGGACCTCTTTGACCAGGTTGACCAAGTTAACCCATGACTTGGTCAACCCAAGTCTCTCTTGGGTCAATTTGACTTATTTGAGCCAAAATTAGACTCATTAAGGCCTTGAATACATTCCTATTGCTCCTTAGCCTCAAATCCTGTGTTAGTCAATTCAAATTCCCTCCTAATCACTTCTAGATTGAATCATGGCCGTCCCTTTTGGAATCCATGCATTTAAATAGAGAAAATTAGGTCAAAAGAGGGGAATTTTGCTCTTGCTCTCAATCGAAGACTTCCTAAGCTGAGATTTTTGGTGTGCGAGCTCCTCTTACCTTCCCCTACCCTTTCCAAGTCGAGCCCCGTTGGTCAAGGCCGCCACCGGTGAGATCTCCGACGACCCGTGACCATAAAGCTTCCTAGGCGATTTCTCATTGAGATAGGCATTGAAAGCTCATGATTTCTTCTACAACTAGGAGTGTGGACAGTCTACAAGTGCAACAAGCCTACATATGGGTCAAACCATCCAAAAACCAAGGTGAAATCCCTAAACCTAGGTTAGGGCACTCAGATCTAAATAGCTTTTCATATACTGTGTTTTAGATCATAAGAAAGAGCCCCCATAAATACTCTTCGTTCATAAAACTTGTGTTTAAAATTTTATAAAATTTTGTTTAGCCGATCGAGAGAATGAAGCAAAATTTTATTTTGGCCTTTGGGTTGGCCCTAAGTCCCGCTGGACGAGATCTGAGCCGTCGATTCCTTGATCGACGGCGTAGATCCAGCCGCTCAGTAGTTTTGTCTGAACTGCGGGATCAATATTGTGGATGGATCCGGCATCCGGAGTAATTAGCGCCATCCATCTCAAACCGCGTGAGATTGGACGACTCTGCACCACTTCCTACATGGATAAGTGACTGCGGGATTAGCGTGCCGCTTTCCTAATCATTTGTGATGATTGTGCGGTGGTGCAATCATCATAAATGATTGCCCACAGTTATGGGAGCCAACTAGAGCCTGACGCGTGGCCCGCCGCAGTCCCAACGTCCAACTCGAGGCCGCCAGATGTCATCCTAAGGGTTTTTTATGTTTTTTTTATAAGATTTTAAACCTATTTCAACTTAAAAAATCACAAAAAATCATTTTTGAGCAAAAAATACGTGCAATTTTTAAATTTAATTTGATATTATTAGATTTTTTTAAAATTATTTGGGCTTAATTAAAGGGTGAAATTATGTTTTGTTAATTAAGTGGCTTAAAGGGTATTAAAAATTCCTTGAAAATTCTAGTTGGTTTGAAATGTCACTTAGTTTAACTGGTTCAAATTTCATGTCATTTAGAGGTGTACCCTAATACCTAGAATTTCTTTAAATTTTTTAGATGGGTCTTTAATTATTGTCCGTAAAGAGTCGCTAGGTTATATATATATATATATATATATATATTTGTGACAACTTTCAAATTAAAAAATTTCTTGTACTAAAAAGCTGCTTAGAAAGAGGAAGAAAGCAATCCCAAATAAAGCATTAAATTAAATTCTATAAATTTTATGTTTTTTAGAAGACACAATTAGAAGTTCAACGCTTTTGAGTTTGTGCATTTTGTAGAAACATAAACACACTCTTAATTCTATGTGCATTAAGAGCAATAAAATTTCAAAATATTGGTTTAAACTATTAACAATAACTTTAAAAGATCAATTAACAAAATTTTATTAAACTTATATACCCATTAAAATTAGAATATGCATCACAACTACACTAGTTTGCTCAATCCAAATTTGAGCTTATTTGAATCACTAGTTATGGAGTAATTAAAAAAAAGTTAGTAAAACTTCAAACCCCAATTACTCTTTATACAGTGGTAAAAAATGTTTTGAAATTTACTCATCGCAACGTCTCTCTGCGCTCTGGATTTTGATGCGACTTCTTGGCGATTCTAATGTTCTTTCCTACACGCTAAATTTTGGCCCCCCTGGCTTGTTTTATTCATGTTTTCTGATCAGTTTCATTTGATTTTCTCATTTTGTTGCCTTTCTTTCCCTGATTTTGGAGTTGCTGGGGTTTTTCGGGCTGGGCAATGACAGCTCTGTCATCATCAAACCTGACATTCACTGCACTTTTTGATGGTAAAACTCGATCCTTTAATGATGTTATGGATGGCTCATCATCAACTTCTCCTAAATTGTGTTTTTTTCAATCTTCTTTCAAGGGCTATCCGGCCTTATTATTTGAAGATTCGATGGTTGATCAGTTGGTTACTCCTTATGCTTTAACGCTTGTGGGTAAATTTGTTTTAAGGCATCCGAATCTTGATGTTATACGCAAATTTTTCCTAAATCTTAAGCTTTCGAATTCATTTCACATTGGTTTACTTGATCAAAGACTTGTTGCTATTCAACTTTCTAATGATCTTGATTATAACTGCATATTTGCTAGGCGATCTTATTATATTCAAGCGTGTCAAATGCGGTTGCTTAAATGGACTCTGAATTTTAATGTTAGGGAGGAATCTCCTATTATGCTGGTTTGGATTTCTTCTCCTAACTTGAGACTGTACTTTTTTAATCATCAAATCCTTTTTGGTATAGTCTCTATCTTTGGGCGATAGTTATAAATTGATCAAGCCACTGCCTCTATGTCAAGCTCGTATGTTTCTCGGGTTTTGGTAGAGTTAGATGTCTCAAAAAAACATCCTTCTAAAATATAGATTGGTTCGGATGTCAAGGGATATTTCCAAAAAGTTGATTTTGAAAATCTACCTAAATTTTGTGCTTTTTGCAAGATGCACGGGCATGTAATGAATGATTATTTTTGGAAGCATCCCCATCTTCGTAAAGAAAATGAATCATTGAAACAAATGAATGTGGTTGGTTAGGATGTTACTAATCCTATTCCAGTTCTTTTAGAGGGCTATACCTCTGATCCGCTCCACAGTACTGACGAGCTGTTGGTTGTAACTGTTGAGGACACTCTTCCTACTATTACTAATGTTGTTGCTTTGAATCAAGATCAGGGAGTTATTGTTAAAATATTTGCTACTTCATCTATTGATTGTGAGAAGACTGTGGCACATACTTTTCCTAGTATTGAAGTTCAAAATGATGTTAATGTTGAAACTAACAATTCTTGCATTATTAATCAAAATGTTTATGATTCTAATGGTATTATGCTTTTCTATACTCTCTCTAATCATTTAAATTAACAAGAATTTATGAGTGGAGCTAATGTGGCTAATCAATTACCTTTCAAAGAAGGTGAGAGGAATGACATCCCATTATATGAAGGTGAATTTGTTTCTATGGAGCATAAATCCTCTCTATCTAAATGCATTGGAGATCTTGTTGTGAGGTATATAGATAATTTGGAGGATGAATGTCCTCAATAGACTATTTAAAGAGACTATCAAAATGATATTAAGATTCCTTCAACCTCTAATTTTAATAGTGATACTTTTACTGATACTGAGGATATGCATATTGCTACTAAGTGTTTTTCCAGGGATGATAATGATACTAGTTTTAGTAAAGTTCATATTAAAAGAGGGAGGAAGCCTAAACACATTTCTTTGCAACTCCAAGAAAAACTCGTTCATATACCTCTCATTAAGTGTTTTGTTATATTTAATTCTATTATTTGGAATGTGAGGGGCATTGGCTGTCATTCTTCTAGAATTCATGTTAAAAAGTTATGTCATGTGCACATTATTTCTATTATGGTGTTGTTTGAGCCTCTTATTTCTTCTTCAAGGTTATTAAGCACCTCACATTTTTTGGGTTTTAAATATCCTATTTCTAAAGTGGCTAACAAGATTTTGGTTTTTTGGAATGATCTAGTTAAAATTAATGTTATTGGTGATTTTACTCAGGTCATGCATTGTAAAGTTGAGGTTCTTAATTTTCATTGTTGTGCTAATTTTATGTATGCAACTTCATCTCTTTATATTAGAAAACTGCTTTGGGACCAACTTAGTTCTTTTCATAGTATTTATAATTTGCCTTGACTTGTTGGTGGAGATTTTAATGCTATCACCAATCCCTATGAAAGGATTGAAGGTTCCTCTCCTTCTTATTGCTCTATGGAGGATTTTAATAATATGATTTTGGCTTATAATTTAATTGATATTATTTTTGTAGGTAATAAATTTACTTGGAATAGGGGTCACTTATGGCAAAGGCTAGATCGGGTGCTCTTTAATGACTGTTGGCTTAATTATCTTAACTCCACCAATGTGCAGCATCCTAGTAGAAGTTTATCTGATCATTCCTCTTTCCTTATTAGCCTTAATTCTAGACAATTTAATACTTCTTCTCAATTTATATTCCAAAACATGTGGTTACTTCATGATTCTTTTTTTGATGTTGCTTAGAATAATTGGCAAGCTCCTTTACATCCAGATAATTCTTATTTTGGTATGAGGAGACTTTGGTATAAGCTGAAAAGGTTGAAACAAGTTTTAAATTGGTGGAACCATCATATTTTTAGAAATCATTTTTCTAACATTTTGTAAGCTGAACAACTTGTTAATTCTATGGAGCTTTCTTGTCAAGATGACCCCACTGATGCAAATTTTACTCTTTTATCAAAGTCTAAAGAGGATCTATTTAATTTAGAAGCTCAGAAAGAGGTCTTTTGGAAGAAAAAAAGCTACTTCTAAGCACTTGGTTGAAGGTGATAGCAATATTAAATATTTCCATGTGTTGGTTAAGAGGAAAAGGGCTAAAAATAGTATCAATAAAATCCAAAGGGAGGATGGGCACTGAGAATACTATTGTGATTGCTAATTTAGTTGTGCAATATTTTCAAACCCGATTCAACAAAGTCTTTAATCTGGCTTAGAATATGGATCATTCTTTTATTTCCAACCTTATATCCCAAGAGAAAAATGTCATTCTTTCTAGGCCTCCTTCTTTTAAGGAGGTTAAAGAGACTCTGTTGGGTATGAATAGTGATTATATGGTTGGGTCTGATGGGTTTACCACTCTTTTTTTTTTTAAAGATCTTGGTAAATTATCAATAATGATATTTTTGCTGCTATTTTGGATTTCTATGTTGGTAACCCTATCCCTAAGTTCTTTACTTCTATTTCTATTATGTTTATTTCCAAGAACAACTATGTTAACACTTGGAATGACTTTAGATCTATCAGTCTTTGTACTTTTTTTAACAAATTGATTCTAAAATTATTATGAATTATCTTAATCCTATTTTACCTAGAATTATTTCTCCTTCTTAGATGGGTGTGAATGGTAGGACCAATATGGAAAACATTTTTTTAGCTCAAGAATTCTGTCAAGACTTAGATGTTAGGTTGAGAAGGGGTAATTTAATTTTGAATCTTGATATTGCCAAGGCATATGATAATATTGATTTGAACTTTATTTACCTAACTCTCCAAATTTTTGTTTTTAATTCTATTTTTATCAAGCTTATTAATAATTGTATTGAAGATATTTATTTCTCTATAATTGTTAATGGTTCTAATAATGGTTTTTTCAAATCTTCCCATGGCTTAAGGCAAGGTGATCCAATTTCTCCAACTATTTTTATTATTGCTGTTGAATTTCTTTTTAGGGGTCTTACCAATTTGTTTGATACTAATCCTGGTCTTTATTTTAGAACTTTGGGAGGTTTTCCCATATCTCCTTTGTGCTTTGCAGATGACTTTATTGTTTTTTACTAATGCGGCTATTAATAGAATTCATAAACTGATGGATTTCTTTTATCAATTTGAGTTGGTTAGTGGCTTATCCTTTAGCAAGAATAAAAGTTATTTTATTGCTTCTAAGAGGATCTCTAATGACGATACATTAGATATTAAAGATTTAACTGGCTTTACTCAGGCTCACTTGCACATCAAATATCTTGGTGTTCCTCTTTTTAATGGTAGGAGGAAGACCTTTTTGTTTTATGATTTTATTGCTTATGTCCAAAATAAACTTTTATCCTGGGATTCTAATTTTCTTAGCTTGGGTGGTAGAGTATTCTTATCAAAAGTGTTCTTTGTGCTTTACCAGTTTATAGTTTTCAAACTATTTTCTCGGTGTAAGCTATTTGTAATAGGGTCCACAAGATTATTAATAAATTCTTTTGGAAGGGTAATTCTACTAGTTCTAAAATTACTTGGGCAGTGTGGGAGAGGTGTTGTGGTGTTTTAACTGAAGGTGGGTTGGGCTGCAAGAATTTAAATGATATTGCTAAGGCCTTTTCTTTTAAACTTTGGTATAATTTATGTTCTAACGATAGTCTGCGGGCTAATTTTAAGATTTCCAAGTATTGTGTTGGCAAGCATCCTACTATCTATTTTTCCAAGCAAGGTGATTCTAGAGTATCAAAAAGGTGAGAGAAAGTCTGAGCAGTTCTAGAGAGAGATACATTCTTTTTCAAATATCGATTTCACGCTTTTGATGGTGGTGGACGGTTGCTGGCCTCCTCCAGCGGCTGGCGGACCAAATTCTGGTCGACGTGCTATTCCAACCATTCCTTTTGTTTCAAGACCTGATACGACCTCTTCCCCTCCCACATTTGGCAATTTGCTCAACATGGATGATAAATCTAAATTCATGTCAGGGAAACCCTTGGTAATCAATGAGGGAGGATTGATGAAACAAAAGAAATATTTCAAAATACTTGGTAGAGGCAAGATTATAATTTATGATGACGGATTGGTTGTCAAAAAATTTCCATCTTTTCCAGAATTTGGGAAAGTTAAATTCCTTATTTCAGATGATTCATCTTCTGGATAAAAAATGTATCAAAACAAGTTGCCTACAGGTTTGAAGAATGCAGTGGATTCTAACAATGATAAAGAAGAGGTTCTATTTCCAATCATCAAAGCTTCTGGTCCAAGCTTCAAAGATATTGTAACTGAGTCATCCACAATTGAAGAGAGGCCAAATGATTTAAACATAGTTCGTGAATGTGAAGAAGGCGAACTGGCTGGAAAAAATGACAATGTCTCTCAATTCAACATTCCAATTAAAGCTACCAGCAATGCATGGGAGAAAAAACTAATATCAATGTTTCCAATTTAGACTTTGGGAAGTACTTCACAGGAGACAATAATGTGGTGAAACTACACGCTGGAATGGAATTAGAGAACTCAAGTAATCTCAACAAAGCCTTGATAATCAAAGTTTTTGGAGAAAACACAACATTCCAAATGGTCAACATGGAGATCAGGAGGAAGTGGTCTCAATATGGTAAATTTTAATGAACTATGCTTGGTTAGGGATGGGTGCTATGTGCATTAGATGAACAAGAAGCATTAGATTTGGTCTTCTCGAGTGGCCCATGGTATGTTAGAAATAACATAATCAGGATGGACAGATGGTCCCCCTCTTTCTCACCATTATCATTGAAAGGCCTCTCGGCACCGATTTAGATTAGAAATCCAAATCTACCTCTACAATGTTGAGATGAAATCAACATTTATAGGATAACATCCAAGGTTGGAAAACCTTACATGATTGATGGTAATATGTTCCAATGGAGCAGGAGAGAGTTTGCTAGGATTTGCATCCGAATAAACTTATATGAAAAGCTTCCAATGGGTGTTTGGGTTGAAGGTTGTGCGGGCAAATTCTATCAAAGAATATAGTATGAAAAAATCCCAAACTTTTGCTTCAACTGTGGGAAAATTGGGCAGATGAAGAGCAACTGTCTAGACTTGAAGGAAGATCAAGCATCCATAGAAGCTGCCCCATTGCTACCAAAAAGCAACATTGGTCAAGTAAACATTTCAGAAGACACAACTGTGAAAAACAAAGCTAAATACGGTCCTTGTATTCACGTGAACTTCAGGAGGAACAAATCTTTCCAAAGACCAAGGAAAAATTTCATTCCTCAGAAGCTAGAGAAAGCTGGAAGGAGCATTAGCTCAACTCAAATCTAAAAAAAGGTTGACAAACCTATGGCTGACAGTGAAAACAACAAACTAGGAGGCAAAGATGGAATTCTGGAAGCTAAGATCATAGAACCAACAAACCAAGAAGACTCTATACATAAAGCTGATGAAACCAATGACTTAGGTATGAATAATTTAATTCCCTGTAATGCTAACAAGTTCAAAGTGCTAGATGAAGATCTTGAAGGAGAACTTTCAACCCTTGACAAGGATAATGTACAAGCAGACTTATCTGTTCACAGTCTATTGATAAAGAAATCTGAAATAGAAATTGAGAAAGGATTAGAGAATAAAAGCAAGGGACTTAAACAACTTAAAAGTTTAGGTCCTATGAAAATCACCACAAGAAGCAGAAAATCTGAAAATGAAGCAAAAGACAAAATGGGTTATCATCCCCCCATTTTATCATGATTTTATCTATTTGTTTCTAAAACTATAGAGGAGCTAGGAAGAGGAGAGATTCTTTATACATCAAGAAGTTTATGAAAGATAATGGAGTCTTATTATTGGGATTACTTGAAACTAAAGTTTTTTCCTTTGATAGATTGGAAATAAATTTATTAATTGGAGCAGACTTGGACTACTTCCAAGTCCCTTCAGAAGGTCTATCTGGTGGAATATTAGTGCTATGGAGATCCAATGTAGCTACTTTCAAAGTCCTGGAATCAACCCAAGAATTCATAGTTGGGGACCTTGAAGTTATCAACAAAGGTATTTGGAGAATTGGATCAATTTATGCAAGAAAGGATACCTACAAAAGAAGAGGCTTTTCAAAAAGATTACATGTTTATTCTTCCAAAGAGAAATCTATGGTGCTTGGTGGAGACTTTAATTGTCTCCTCAACAAAGAAGACAAAAGAGGTGGTAAGAGATTCTCCTATTCCTTGGGATCTAGAGAAATGGATCTATTTTTAGCTAACAATGATCTTCATGAAGTGGGATGTGTTGGTCCCAAGTTCACTTGGTGCAATAATAAAGCTGGAGTTGACAGAATTCTCGAAAGACTGGGAACTTTACTGCACCTAGTTTTGACGGGATAACATACTCTTTCTTTAAGAGGTATTGGAACATTGTAATGGCAGACTTATGGAATGCTCTGAATCAATTTTTCAAAATAGAAATCATGAATTCGAAGTGGAAAGAAAATGTAGTGGTGCTGATCCCCAAGATACAAAATCCTAAAACTCCTTCAAACTTTAGACCAATTAGCCTTTGCAATGTGGTTTATAAGTTGGCTGCTAAGATGATTGTCAATAGACTATCTTCTATAATGCCTAAAATTATCTCAGTTGAACAAGCAACATTTTTGAAAAATAGATCCATGTAAGACCATATCTTGGTAGCACATGAAATTTTTCACAAATTCAGCTATTCAAAAGCTTCCAAAGGATTAGTTTCATTCAAATTTGATATGGAGCAGGGATTTGACTCAATGGGTTGGACTAAGTTGGAAAAAGTCTTGAAATATTTTAGGTTTCCTCAAACAATTTCCATTCTGATCCTAAAATGTGTAAGGAACCCAAAATTCTCTGTGTTGATTAATGGGAACTATTCTAGATGGATTGTAGCCAAATATGGATTCCGACAAGGGTGTCCCTTATCCCCGTTCATGTTCATTCTTTGTGCTCAACTTCTAACTAATGCTTTTAATCAAGGTGGAGTGGATCTTGGAGTTCAGATTAATAAAGACAGCCCAAGAATATCCCATTTACTATTTGCAGATGTTATCATAGTATTCTCAGAAGCTAAGGTATCCTCGATAAAGAAGATTAAGATCATTATGGAAGATTTCTCTTGGATAGGCCAAAATATTAATGGAAAAAAATCATGTTTGGGAAAAATGTTAGAAATAGAAAGAAAAAACTAATCTCCTGTATCATGGGTTTGAAAGGTGTGAAGGAATTTCAATACCTGGATTCCAAAATTTCTCTAAGAAGACTTGTTGGAGAGGATTTTCAATGCATCATTGATAAAGCAATTAAAATGTCTAATATTTGGGGATCCAAATTAATCTCTTTGCATGGGAGGATTTACTTGGTAAAATTGGTATTGCTGTCCTACACAATCCATCATTGTGCTCATACTATAGTTGTTAATAGTATTCTTGGTGATTTAGACAAAATATGTAAAAACTTTATTTGGAACAAATCTAATGGAGATTTCGGTATCCACTATGTGAACTGGAAAACCATGTGTTTACCAGTTGAGAAGGGCGGAAAAGGACTTCATTCTTGCATTGAAAAAGTTGGTCCACTTATAGCTAAACTAGCTTGGAGGTATAACCAAGATGATGAACCCCTATTACGTAAATTCCTGTTTCCAAAATTCGGGTAGCTATATGAAAATAGATTCCACAAAAAAACTGGATCAATTTCTTGGAAAATTATTAATGATGGAGGAGTCTTTTTAAAGCCCATTGTCAGATGGGAGGTAGCAAATGAAAACCTAATTAATGCAAATAATGACATTTGGATACTTGATAAAAGCTTAAACAAATGGCCTACATTTGTTAATCCTCTACTCATAGATGAGATCACGGTGGACAGATTTATCACAGGGGGAACCTGGATCATTGTGGAACTCAATGAAAACCTTGGAAAAGATATAATGGAACTGATTTATAAAACTCCCATCAATCCAGATCTTCACACTGATAGAATGGACTTATTGTTTAAAATCTAGGGAAAATTAATTTCTAAATTAGCAACTGAAGCCTCACTTCAAACATCAAACCAAGCTGCTTATTGGAAATGGATAAAGAAGGCCAAGTTACTTACTCGAGTTTAGGGATTTTGGTGGAGATTATTCAATAATGCAATACCAACTTATGATTTCCTTTGCTATAGAAGATTGCAAACATTGGTTGTCATAGGAATTGTAACATGCAAGAAGATGTTGAGCATGTGGTAACTAAATGTAGAAAGATAGAAAGTATTTTTCAAAATCTGGAAAAATGGGGTTTTGAATTTCCCATATTCAATTCAATGGTAGATTGCTTAGATTGGTTCTCTCTACAGAACTATTGGACAATCAATTTATTTTGCAATGTAATATACTTTTCATGGAAAGGTAGGAACAAGTTGGTCCATGAAGGAAAGGATTACTCTCCTCTTTTTATTTCTTCCAAAGCTATCAACTTAGCTTCATATTTAGCAAACTATTATGGCTTTAAATCGAGTAAATGGGTTGCTAATCAGCATCACTTGCTTTTGGATATCCATTGGCATCCCCTCCACTCGACTGGATAAAGGTAAATATAGATGCATCTTTATTAAAATCATATAGAGGAGGAATTGGAGGCGTATTCTGGGACTACAAGGGCAGATTCTTGTTGGCTTTTGGCCAATCTTCTGTCCATTGGGATATTTCAAGACTTGAACTTCAAGCAATTCAAGCAATCAAAGGAGTAGTCAAAGATTGGATGCATAACTACAAAGGAATCATAATTGAAAGTGATAATTCCAACATCATCAATCTATTACAAACAATCTTCTACAAAGGTAAATATGATTTAGAATTTCCTTTTAAAGATTTTTATAATGTCATTTTCAATTGTATTGATAGGAAATGCAATAAATTAGTGGATCTATGTGCTAATTATGCAACCTTTAGCTCTTTCATTTGGGATGATATAGTGCTTCATATGGTTCCTCCTTATTGTATTTCAATATTAAAGGAGGAATCTGATGGCATTGGATAGACTTTTCTTTTTCCCTTATTTTTAATAATATTAATGCATATGTTGCATTTTCCTCAAAAAAAAAAAAAAAAAAAGTCTGGAAAAGGCTTTGCAAGGTTAAATGGGAGGTGGAGCCCTTTATCTCTTGGGGGCTTGGTGAAGGTAATATTTTCTTCTCGCAGGATCGGTGGTAAGATAAACATTTTATTGATTCTATTTTAAATTCTTCCTATACTACTTTGGTTAAGGTTAACTCTTTTTTTAATGATAACTATTAGGACTATGAACAACTTTATAACTAGATTCCTGATTGGATTCTTCACCTCATTTTAAACTTGCTTATCAACACTGCTTCTAAGGACATTATCTTATGTGACTTATCCAAAGATGGTGATTTTCACTTAATGAGTGCCAGGCATACTTTTAGAGCTAAAAGAAATATTAAGAATATTTTTACTTATATTTGGCATAAGAGTATTCCTTCTACTTTGTCTGTCTTTGTTTGGAGAATTTTACATAGATTTATCCCCACTGATGATAATCTCACCAAAAAAGTATTTTGGCCTCCAAGTGTTAATACTGTTTCCATTTGGAGAATGTGCATCATGTTTTTATCTCTGGTCCTATTGCTATTAGAACTTGAGTTTACTTTAATGATTTGTTTCAGTTAAATTTCTTTAATGCCCATCTCTCCCTTAAATCTATGCTTAATGCTTGGTTTATTAACTCTAAAGAACTCATTAATAATGTTATTCCTTCTCATATTCTTTGGTTTCTCTGGTTGGAAAGGAATAACACTTTATTTAATGAGGTGTGGATGAATCATCATAATGTTATTAAGAGGGTGAAGGATAAGGTTTTTTCTTTTGTGGCTGTTAAACTTCTCTCCTCTAAGAATTTCAAGAATTATTATTTTGTTGGGTTTGCTTTAGGGATTAATCTGGTGGGTGATCCTACTGTGCCTTTGGCTAATATTATTTACTGGATCAGATCTCCCAATAATTTTGTTAAATTAAATGTGGATGGTGCTAGGAGTGACACCTCTATGGGTTGTGGTGGTACTATCAGGGATTGTAATGGCTGCCTTATTTTAGCCTTTACTGGTTTAGTTCATAAAGGTAATTACTTTTTGCTGTCACCTTGGCCATCCTTTATGGTATTAAGTCTTGTATTTCTCTTAACCTTATTAATTTGTTTATTGAGGTGAACTTTGATTATGATTTCCATCTATTTTATATTGATGAGGATAGGTATTGTATCCCTGATATTTTCTATCATGTTAGGGATATTAAAAAGCTGTTGTTAATTTTGAATTATTCGTTTCTCCATATTTACAAGGAGGGTAATGCGTGTGCTTCTTGGCTTGCTAACTGGGGAGGTAGTCTTGACTATTTTTTTTATGTTATTGGGTCCTCCATTCCGGTGCCTCTTCGTGGTTTGCTTAAACTTGATGAGCTTGGATTTCCTTATGTTTGTTCTTAGGTGGGTATCCTTCTTGGTGGGGTGCTGGGTTTTTCATTTACTGTGGCCTTTTGGTGGCTCGGTTGATTTGCAACTTTTTTTTCTCTATTTTAGCTCAGTGGATTCACCTGCTGGCATGTTGTGATGGTTATGTATCTATCTCTTCTTTATCTTTTATTGTTGTTGTGTAGAGGTTTGTGGTGCCTCATTTTGTTTGGCCTATCTGGATGGCTGTCTAGGCTGGTGGTTTTTTGAGTTTGTTTGGTCTCTTCTTCTTTCTTGGGGGCTATCCGTACTATATTACTCATGTTTTAGTTTTTTGGTACCTCTTTATGTTGTTGTTATTGATCTATTGTTGGTATATTTCTATCAATTTTGGGTTGGATAGCTTTCCTTGGGGTTGTTCCCTTTTTGATTGCAGCAACTGTGTGTTATATGGGATTGTTTTGGCCTGGTTTGTTACTACTGTGGGTGCTGTCTGTAATCTGGATCATTTGGAGATGGCTGGTTATGTCTTCTATTCTTTGCTCCGTGTTGAGTATTTTCTATCATCTTCTTTTTTGATCTGCACGAATGACTGTTGGCACTTTTATTTAGTTATGATTTTTTCTATTTTGGTTTATGTTGCCTAGGGTATGGGAAATGATTGCACCTTTATTTTTGAAGGGAAACCTACTGGTTGCTCTCTTATGCTCTCCCATTGTCTTGGGAGATGGTTATGGCGGCATCTCTTGGCTTTGTCCTTCCCTTGGGTTGATGGGTGGTCTGTGATTATGTGGGTTTTTCTCTGGGGCTATCTTTGCTTAATCTAGTGTTAGTTTTTGCTCTTGGGGTTCATTACTGGTTGGCTATTGGGTCTGGACAGTAGGGTGCATTGCTTTTTGTTCAAGGAATTTATCTGTCTCTGAACCCATTTCTTATGCTTTACTGGGAGCTGGTTTTTTGGCTTTTGGGGTTTGTTTACCTATTTCGCTGGTTAAGGCTGGGCGGTATGATGTAGCGGCCTTGGGTTATCCCTGCTGATGGTTGCTGGTGTCATTTTATCCTGAGCTTTATATGCCTTTTGCTTTGTTTGGATGGTCTGTGTGGGTTATTTTTCCTTAATATCTGCCCTGTCTGGTATCCCTTTGCTGTTCTCATTATTGGGGATTTTTGGCTTTGTTGTAAGGATTATGTTGACCTTCATGATTGGAATGTTCACTTTGTTGTTTCAATCTGGATGGAGCTTGTCTTCACTTACTTTAGGAGTTGGCTTTCCAACATGATGGTTATGGATAATATCAATTCTTCTTCTTCTAATCCTTATTTTGTTAATCTTTATTTGAACTGCTTTTTTAGTCCTTTTTGTGCAGCTACTGTACTTTACAGATAGATCTACATTTTGTAGTACTCAGGCTTCTTTGATGAAAGATTGCTCATCATGTGCATATTCGTATCTTTCTATTTTTGGATGCTTGGTTTTAGCATCTTTAGAATGTACCTAGGATATTTTGAATTTTGGTATAGCGGGACTATCAGCTCGTAGATTTTCTTTTACTTTATTTTGTAGCTCTTTTGAGCATTAGTGAGCTGACAGACACCCTTAAGGACTTTGTAATTTCTTTTAGTATTAACATGTAGGCCTCTCTGTGGGTTTTAATTAAAAAAAATTCTTGAAATTATTTTTAAAATAAAATTAGGCTCAAGCTTGTTCCAATGAGCCCAAGAACTCATAAATTGGATAAATATGTATTTATTATGAATTTGTGAAGTTTTTGATATTTTTAGATATTTTTTATGGAATTAATTCAAATAAAAATGCATGACCAATCATTGGAAATGTTTTCATAGGAACATGCAATCATTATGGTAGTTGTCAGTATGTATCACAGATAGGTTAATGACTTAAACACATTAGATGGATTACGAGTTGTTCGATCATCGCATTATGAAATTAACGGTCGTGATTATGTCAGATCATTTTCCATTCATTGCTGGTTTGAATTAAGGTGGATTTGTTGATTTGAGCAGTGCAATCTTGGATGTTCCGGCAAAATGGATGGTTGAGATTGAGGCATTTTTGCACTTCAAAAATGAATTTTATAATAAAATACCAATAACTTTTTATGTCCCCTCCAATTTAAATGAAATTTTAGGCGGAGATTCTTGATACCCTAATACCTTAACCTATGGATTTGGAGACTCCATGCATCAATATATTAACGTAATTTGAATTTAAAATTTAAACATGTAAATAGAAAAATACCTCTATCTATTAGATGAATATTTTTATTCTTGGACTTTATGGATTCTTGAAGAATTCTTCTTGATTTTCCTTAAAGTCCTAAAGGTTTGAAATGCACTAAATGAAACATTATTTGGATTAGATGATTTTCTTTATATTATCTGTTTGATTACCTCACTTGAGAGTTTTTAGACCTAGAAAGGGTTGGGGAAAGCTTGAGAAAGGCTTGGGGAGTTCTTATGAAGCTAATGAATGCAATGAACCAACCCCTTTATAGAGAAAAATGAGGGTATTTTTATAAGAGAAAAAGTGCATGTAGACTTGATTGTGGCTAAGTGCATGCCACCTAAGGAAACCAAATCTATTATGGACTGACTAATAGTAGCTAAAACCCTCACCCAAGCAAGTATAAGCCATATGGTCTATTATTGAGAAGTTATAACTAGAATAATCAATATATAAGGGTTATTTTAAAGATTCTTGTCACATCAACCATCCAAATGGCTGGAGCTTGATAGGGGATGTGTGGTGAACATCTTAGAACATAATTCAATGGTTTATATGATACAATTTGGATTAGGTTGCAAATGGGCTCAAGAATTTAGGTTTTTGAAGAATTATGTTAGCCCAATCAATTTATTTTTGTCAACCCATGTGCTAGACATATTGGGTTAGGTGTTATACGTCAGGGGACACCTACTATAAGAATTTATGCCATTTAATTTTATTAGATCAAGATTTCAGTTCAAGAAAACCTCTTTGGGTTTTCTTAGTTCAAGCTATGAGTCTAAATCAGATGGGCCCATGAGCTAAAACTTTTTTGGGTTGACCCTAGGGACATAATAGACTATCACCATGGGTTAATTTAGTTTGATAAGGTCTAGAATATTATTTTAAATTTTTGAAGGATTTATGTATATTTTAGTTAATCATGTCTGACTTGGTCAACTAAGGCTGACAAGGGTTAAAGTTTGGTCCAACCAATTCAAAATAATATTTTAGAGTTATTGGAGGTGGCCTCATGCAATAGGGAGGTCATTTTATTTGAATTATATGTTTAAGAGGCCTTTTAGTTAACTAGGGTTGACCTTGGGTTCTGTCACAAACCGACCTGATATGACTTGATATCACATAGGCCATACCTTATCCGATTATGGCAAGTCTGACCCCATGATTAGGTTAGAGATGTTCTGAAACAAAACTTCTAATTTATATAATTCATAGAGCCACTATTAAATGTAATATAAAGAAAAAGACTATTGAAACTCAACATGATTTTTTTTCTATATATAATCCAAAACATATATAATCTGAAATCTATATATAGCAGTGTTTGGCAACAAAGAGCACAACAAAAACAAAAGCCAAGCTTGGAAATATCAAAACTAACTAAAATTTACCTACAACACAGATTAGAGCATGCTCTTCCAACTACTTAGCTTTTTTCCTTACCCTTCCCCAGGCCTAAAAATAAAAGCAAAAGCAAGAATGAGCTGACATGGCTCAGTAGGCTATTGTAGCCTAAAACAATGATCAATAATCAAAACCAAATGTTTTGAGATCACTATACTGATTCATATAATGAAATTATATAGAATTGAATAAGTACTAAAATGAAATGAATTATAAGCAAACACTTCAAATAGAATATCATCATAGTTTTCCGCTGGCACCGGCATAACAAAATCCCTCATCGGTTGCCTATTAGGCAAGAATAACAAAACCCCACCTTTATCGCCCACTGGCGCCGGCATAACAGAATCTCACCTTAGCCTCCCACTGGCACCGGCATAATAGAATCCCACCTCTATCTCTTATTAGCACCAGCATAACAGAATCCCACCTTGGTTGTCCACTAATTCTAACATAATAGAATCCCACCTCAGTCACCCACTAGCACCAGCGTAACAGAATCCCACCTTGGCTACCCACTGATGCTTACATCACATCACAACATTTTATAATATATTTTTGAATGCATTTCATTAATTAAATTATAATTGGACTAAATTAAAAAAATTACCAAATTGTCCCAACGGTAGAGAATAGGAACACTACTGAGTAAAAATTTCTAATTTCTAAACATAACCAAATTACAACAAATTGTGTAGAACATCATTCTAAAGAATTAATTGAACTGAAGCACTAATTTCAGATGTCAAATAAAATTTTTGGTAGGAAAAAATCACTGGTTTTTTAAAATCACCTAGTAAATTTTTTTTCAGAATATACTCTAAATATTCATAATTACATTCTTTACAATATAGAAAAAGTTACGCGGCAAAAGTTTTACCAAAACATAATTATGATCATTTTTTAGTAACAAAAATACAAATTTGAGAAAAAAATACCAAAAACACAAAATTAATGAAATCTGAAATAGGCAAAATGTAACCTATTTCGAGACTAGCAAATTTCCTATCTTGGCCAAAATACAAAAATCGCTCTATGGCTACCAAAATCTGGTTTCCCTCTTTCTCTCTCCTCTTTTTTTTTTCAATTCTAAAAAATTATTTCTCTGTTAACGTGAATGAGAATAAGAAAAAGGGATAAAGTCTTTTAAAAAATAATTTTGCTTTTAAATATTTTCTTTTTTTTAATAATATATTAATATTATAATCAAAATTTCAACATAAAATTCATATAAATACATATTAGGCTTAAAAAATTATAAAAAAAATCTCTATAAAATAAATTATTTTATTTAGAAATTTTTTGTGAAATTGATTTGCAAAATGAACACCCGACACTCCCAAAACCCTTATATCGTTAGGTGACAATTTCTTAAGAAATTTTGCCAGTGCCCAAAAATTCTGAAAAAAATTAGAGATACTAAGGTGAAGAAAATTTATGATTTGGGCTTATAATTGATCCAGAATATATTCTTGACTATTACAGGTAAAAATGCAGTTATCAAAAATTTGAGTTATAATAGGTTGGGTTTTGGTCCAACTCATTTCAAATGTGTTTTGGACATGTTGAATGTTGTCCCAATGTTTGGGGAGATATTTATGCATGAAATTCAATTTTAGGGGCTTATGGGGCCTTTTGGTCAATCAAGGTGGACCATGGGTTTAGGGTTTTGGACTTGTTGGAATAAGTTTCATGCACTATTGAGACTTGAATGCATGAAATGTATGTTTAGGGTTGAATGGATCCATTTGGTTAGCCTAGGTTGACTAGGTTAACCAATCTTGACCATAGCTTGGGTTTAAGTTGAATGCACTCCAAATCATATTTGGTATATATTGAAAGTGGTTTCAGGGTTTGGCTTGATAGAGCCATATTAAAGTTTATGAAAAATGCAGATTTAGGTGGTTTTAGGATTTAGGGTTTAAGTGGATTTGTGGTTAACCATGGTCAACGGAGATCTAGTAAGGGTTTAATATATTAAGCTAATGGAAATGATCATGCTCGATAGATTTGTGGAGTTTTCTGAGGACAATTCACATAATATGCAATGTTCAATGGTGCAGACTATAAATATTTAAAGGTTTTATAGCCTTGAGTAATGCTTTAAGTTTAATGGGTTAGAGGACTTGGAATGCTCCCAAACTAATGTGATTGACCTTTGGGATATTTTTAATCAATACACAAGTATCTGAACATGAATTCAATGTCATTTGGTTGGGTTTTAAAAGGACTAAAAATTCTCCAAAAATAGTTTATTGACAAAGGGGTTTTGTGTTTTGTTTTTAACAATAGATTTTGAGGTTTAGATTTTTTATTGAATTTGGAAAATTGATTTGGTTTGGATTTTATTTGGTCAATAATTTAAAGGAGTTTTGGATTTGACATGTTCATGTCATTGATAATCATTTGTGACTGTTTACAATGGAACATATGGTTAGATGATAATCACTCGTGACTATCAACTAGAGGATTTGATGTCTAATTTTGCTTTAGATTATGAAGTTGATTATGGAGATCAATGATTAAGGGGAGGTTTAATTTTGAAATGATTATATTACTAATAATCATTTGTTGATATCAAGTGATTGATCAGATGATAAATGACAATCAAGGGTAACTATCAAATGATAGATTTAAGGTCCAAGACATGATCACTGCACCAAAGCATAGTGGTGAATTGGATTTAAAGTTTGGAATGGAGTTTAGTGATTTTTATATGGGGATTATATTTTTTATTTAGAGAATTTATCTCACTAAAAAATGAGGTTAAGAAAAGGACCCCCAGCAAGTGTGTAAACATGAAAATTAAATCAGATGTGTTGATATCGACTAAAGCAATCAACAGAGTCAAAGAAAATTTCAATGATCAAGGCCTATAATGAAATAATAATTAGTAGGTGATTTAAAATTTGCACAAGGATGGTGCCTAAATGGTGTTATCCTCCACTAGCACACTTGATTTTGATTTGAACTATGATAATGCCACGGAGGGCTTGCTTCATCACTAGTAAGGTTGAATTTGATAAGGCTAAAAAGTATTCTTTATAGTCTAAGAGAAGGAATGACAACATGAATGGACTCAAACCTACCTCAATAAATTAGAGGGCATCTTTTAAGAAAGAGAAAATCTATGAGAAGATTCCCACCTAAACATGGGAGGTTTGGATTTAAGATTTGGCTAGGATGGTCATATGTAAAGGAGACATAAGTTTTGGGACTCACACCTGATCATAAAGGGTGAAGATTTAAATTAGGATGGTGCCACGAGGGGATTACTCCATCGCTAGAGGATAGACATATAAAAATGAAGCCTAAGTGTGGGGACTCTGACCTAATCTTAGAGGATCAAAAGTTAGACTTGAGTGGTACCACGAAGGGCTTGATCCACTAAAAGTTGATTGAATTAGGGTAGTTCCATGAGGGCCTTATTCTATCACTAGCGGGTCTCAATGGAGTATATAGGATTCCAAAAAAATGGCTTTATACCTAATGGAATATTTTTAGGAATCAAAGTATATAGGCTACTACAAGTATAAATTTATGATCCAATATTATCTTGATTTGATCACTTAAATATACATGTTTGGGAGTTACATCTCATTTGAGTGTACTATAAATATGCTCATCTGGGAGTGAATTTTGAAAGTTCATTAGGAATGTTAAGCCCTTATGAACTAGTCCGAGGCTAACTGAGAGGAGGGTGGGAGGTGAATTGGTGTTTTAAAAATTCTTAAACAAAAATCATGATCTTTTGAAATATTTTAAAACCACAAACCAAATAATCATTCACCAGAAAATAAAGTGTGAAAATTAAATGCAGAAAATGCAATAAGAAAGAACACACCAAGTTTTATATTGGTTCGGTCAACTTGACATACGTCCACCACCCAGAGCCTCTCCTCTTGGTATTTTACTAAACTTAGTGACTCTCCTTTTGCTCCCATAGTAAGGTTGAGAAGCTTGTATAAATGCCTTTCCATTGACCCCGGTGAGGTAGAGAACCCAACTCTATTTGCTTCTTCATGAAGCAGAAAGAAAACCTGACTCCTCTATCTTCCTCTTGAAGCAAACAGAGAACCTCGATCAATCACTAAAGTATATGTCTCTAGAACCTCCAAGGAACCAAGGATGATGACTAGAGAAGATGACTTAGATCCTTGCTTGGAGAAACCTTTATGAAACCCTCACAAACTCCCACAAACAAGATCCTCTCTCTATGTCTCTCTCCCAAGCTCTCCCTCTCCTCTTGGCTCTCTCAGGTCAAGACAGCAGTAAAAGATCTCATCTTGAGTAAACAATAGATCTTATATAGAAGGGCTTCAAATTTTCCCTAAATTGCAATAATCAGACATAGATCATCCAGAATAATTGATGGATCATCCTATACAATAAGTATAAATGTAGCTCAATCAACCAAGATGATCTAGGGGAAGCTAGATGATTAGAAGATTTATTTATTCTGATCATCCAAGATGATGGGACATCATCATGTATAATTAGTTAAAAAGCATAAAGTATCATCCAGACCATCACTCTATTCGGCCAGACTTTTTATATTATATGATGAAAAAATAAGTGACCGTCCAGGACAATTCTTAGATTGTCTAGTACGATTAGTTCAAATGAATACATATCATCTAGAACATTGTTCTGGTCATCCTAGAAGAAACTATGGTAAGTTTAGCCGATCGTCCAGGATAATCATGCGATTGTCCAGGATGATATGTTCAATCAATCAAACCTTAATTACTTTCCTTAATCATCAGACTAATTTATGCATAATTGTAATACATCATCCAGGATGATGTCCTGTATGATGTCTAAAAATTATAATGTGCCTAAAAGAGTAGGTAGCATATTCTATCTAATTTTAGCTTTCATCCCAGACGATGATAATTTTGTTTAAGATAATTTGCTTAATTTAGATGCCTTAACCAGGATGACCTAATTAGGGTTTCTATTTTTGACTGATCATCTAGGATAATTTTGGATCATCCTAGATGATATGATCAAAATTGAAAAAACTTTTAAAATAGAAAGAATTTTTCCCATTGAATGTGTTGTGTAAGGTTACTTAGCATTAGGATCCACTTTTTACATTTGAATCAAGAAAAGGTAAAACCACTAGAAGTACACTTATAGACTGACTCAGTCCTAATCTACCAAATCTTGAACTCGCTTGATTTGCAATTAACCTTGTGGACCTGAAACATTAGTAGGCAGGGCAATCATATAAAAATAAAGATATAAAAAAATATTTTATATCATCAAAATTATAATGCCTGAATCTAGATTTACAACAATCTCCCCCTTTTTGATGATGAAAAATATTTGGTAGGAAATTTAACTTAAGCAGTAACGAACCAACAAATTAACACAAATATACTAACACTACCATTACTCCCCCTTTTGATATCAAAAAAAGGAGGAAACAGAAAAGAAAAAAATAGAATAGAAAAGAGAAACTAATCAACATCACAAAAAATAATGAAAAGAAGATAAAACTGATAATAAGAATGAAAAACAAAGTTTTTTTTATCAAAACAAGAATATGATAAATTTTCCATATGATTGAATTAACATTTTGTAAGAAAATGAGTTAACATAATCGAAGTCCAAAAAATGGTAGAACAACCAATCCTGTTAACCCTAGCTCAGACTTCTTGCAGGGCAAGCCATCTTTTGAAAACAAAGATCTAACTCAGAAAAAACAATTAGATAAGAAAAACTGATTTGTTCAAAACTTAATGCCAGAAAAATATCTTCTAGAATAGTATACCAAAGTATATAGTCATAATTATGAACTTTGAAATCAAGTCTTTGAAAATATCAAGTGACACATGAATCCTTCTAAGATTTAAATGTTTGAAAGAGAAGGAAGCTCGTTCTCTTGTGTGCCCATTTTATAACTCTTGTTAATTAGTTGGTGCACTTTGCACATCTTTTGATTTTTTGATACACTGTGTATCTTTTATTTTTTTTGTCAATCATTACACATATTTTTAGTTTTCTTCTTTTTAGACTCATTTTATACCTCTTATAATTTTTGCAAGCTAGATCCCTTTTGAAACTTTTAAACACTCTCAGTTGTGAGAATATATTCTAAATATGAGAGAAGAAAAACTCACTCTCTAATATATGGAGTAAATAAAAAAGTAGAATAAAATTCATATGATTAATACAACGATAAGATTACAAAAATTTGAAAGTGATTTAATGACTTTGAACATTATTTATATAAGATAGATTATTATAGCAAGATAGAAAAGATCTCAATTGCAAAGTCAAGTTATTAATTTAAGATAGACTTTTATTTAGAAAAGAAAATTACACCACTAAAAGAAGTTAGAGGAAGGGAAATAATCAACTGTGTTTCTCCCTTTAACTGATTTATGGATGTCAAACATTGATTACAAATTTTCAAAAACAAAAATAAGACATAAAATATCATTTCACTAGTGAAAAAAAAAAAAAAAAAAACTAAAACAACAAAAATGAAAACATGAAGAATAATAAAAATCAATAATTAAAACTAAAACAAAAGAAAAATCAGAAACAAAAGAAAGAAAAGAAAACAACAACAACAAATAATATATAAGAAAACATAAAATTCAGTAAGCATCAAGTTCATGTATTTATGTCAATCACACCCAATCTAGTCCTTAAGATTCTGAAGGTGTCGAAGGCTAGTGGTTTATTGAAGATGACAGGTAGTTGATTTTTAGTTATCACATGGTGTAACTCATTGTCTCCTTTAGTAACATGGTCCCTAATAAAGTGATGCCTTATGTAAATGTGTTTAATCTTTGAATGTTAGATATGATTCTTAGAGATACACAACTCTCCTTGGCCTATTGGTTGAGAGCTAAGGCTTCGAACTAAGAGGTCTAAGGTTCGAGTCTCTGTGTATGCGTTGGTGTGTGAGTTTGCCTTAAATGGCCTAAATGTCCAAAAAAAAAAAAAGATTCTTAGCGATGCAGATGGCACTAGTATTGTCACATAGGATTGAAATTATGCCTACGAGTAATCCTAAATCCAAAATTTGTTGCTTCATCCAAAGGACTTGGGCCACATAACTTCCTAAGGAAATGTAATCATCTTCAGCATTGGAAAGTTCAAAAGAGTTTTCTTTTCTAATGGACCAGGAGACTTAAAACTTTTTTATGAATTGGCAAGTTCCATAAGTGCTCTTTCTATCCACCCTACACACTATAAAATTAGAATCAGAATATCTAACAAATTAAAAAGAAGTACTGTGCCTGGGATACCAAATTCCTAAGTTTTGGGTCCCTAAGAGATATCTAAGGATTCTCTTAAATGTGGTCAGGTGGGATTCTTTAGGATTAGCTTGAAATCTAGCACAGAGATAAACACTAAATACTATATCAAGTAGGAAAGAAATTATGTAAAGCAGTGATTCAATAATTCCTCTGTACTTCTTTTGATTAATAGATTTTCCATTTGAATCATTATTCAACTGAACACTGGATCTCATGGGAGTATTTATTAGCTTCGCTTTATTTATTTCATATTTCTTCAAGATATCCTAATCTTACTTTGATTGATTAAAAAAGGTTTATCATCTAATTATCTTATGCTAAACCCCAAAAAGTAGGATAATTCTCCTATCAGACTCATCTCAAATTCCTTACTCATTATTTTTGAAAAAATTATCACATTAGCTTTTCTCAAAAGATCCAAAAACTATATCATCAACATAGATCTGAACAATGAATAACTCATCTCCTACTTTCCTCAGAAAAAGGGTGGTGTCTATGCTCCCTTAACAAACACCCTCTCTAGTAAGAATGTGCTAAGCCTCTCATACCAAGCTCTGGGTGCCTATTTTAATCTATATAAGGCCTTTTTTAATTTGTAAATATGATTTGGAAATTAAGAACTCTCAAAACCTAGGGGTTCCTCTATATACACATCCTCTTTTATTACCCCATTTAAAAAGGCACACTTGACGTCCATTTGGAAAACTTAAATCCCTTATAACAAGCAAAGGCTAGTAGCACGCAAATGGCTTCCAATATAGATATAGGGGAAAATGTCTCCTCAAAATTATTCTCTTCTATTTGGTTGTTCCCCTTAGCTACTAATCTTGCCTTATTCCTAACCACCACACCATAATCATTCATTTTATTCTTAAGGACCAATTTGATTCCTACCACACTTTGATTCTTAGGTCTTTCTACCAACTCCCAAACATTATTCCTCACAAATTTGTTAAGTTCTTCTTGCATAACTAAGATCTAGAATTCATCAGAAAGGGCTTTATTAATGTTGGTGGGTTCAGTTATTGAGAAAAAGGTAGAGTGGTTCACTTCCTTCCTAAGTCCATGCCTAGTTCTAATACCTTCAAAAGGGTCTCCTAAGATCAATTCTTAGGATGACTCAATGAATATCTCCAATCTCTAGGAAATATGTGTCTAGGTTTTACCCTATTCTCTAGATTTGCATTTTCCAACTCCTTGGGTAACCTCACCTACTCCATCAGTGTTTTGAGGCTCTACCATTTTCTCCAAATTTTCAACTCCTTGGGTAATCTCTCCAACTTCATCTTCTTCCTTAACTCTAGACTTCTTAGGATGAAATTCATCAAACATTATATGAGTAGTCTCCTCCACCACCAATGTCATCTTGTTAAACACCCTAAAGGATTTCTACACACTTGAATATCCTAATAACACTCCATCAAAATTCATGTCAAATTTACCTAAGGGAGACTTCCCATTATTAATAATGAAAACCTTACATCGAAAGACATGGAGGTGGGAAAGGTTGGGTGTCTTTCCCTTAATGATCTCATAGGGTATCTTATTCAGTTTGGACCGAACATTCACCCTATTCAACACGTAATAAGATGTGTTGATTGCTTCATCCCAAAAGTATTTTGGAAGTGAATACTCAACAAGCATGGCTCTAGCAGCTTTAATTAAGGTCATGTTCTTTCTATTAGGTACCCCGTTATGCTAAGGGGTCCTAGGAGCTGGGAAGTTGTGACTAATCCCTTGATCCACACAAAAGTCTTCAAATCTCTTATTTTTAAACTCTCCACCATAGTCACTATGGATGGTAAATATCTCACAACCTAGATTTTTTGAATCCAGATGGAGTAGTATCTAAACTCATCAAAAGACTCACTCTTATGTGACAAAAACTTAATCTAAGAGAACCTTGAGCAGTCATCAACAATCACAAATCCTTAGACTTTTTTCCCTAAGCTGGCAGTGCTAATTGGTCCAAACAAATCCATGTGAAGGACTTCTGAAGGTTTAGAGGTGCTAATATCCTTAATGGAATGGAAAGAGGTTTAGACTTGCTTCTCTAGTTGACAGGCATCACATAGGTGGTCTTTAGTGAATTAAGCTTGGGGACACCTCTAACTAGGTCCTTTTGGGTTACACTCCTAAGGGTTTTCATGCTGGCATGATATAACCTCCTATTCCACAACTAAGACTCATCAGTAATATATTTTAAGTAAAATAAAGAAACACATTCAATGTTAGTTAAATCAAGTATGTAAACATTGTTAATCCTCTTTCCCTACAAAATAATATTATTATTCAAGCTAATGATGCATATTTTTGCCAAAAAATTTATAATAAAGCCCTTATTATAAAGCTGACTGATATTGAGCAAATTATATTTCAAGCCATCTACAAGCAAAATATTTTCAATCAAAAGGTTCTTGGAATTTTTGATTATACCTGCGCCCACCACTTTCCTGGTGGTGTTGTCTCCAAGAGTGACCTTGCCTCCAACCCTAGCCTCTAGTGAAATGAATTGATTGTCATCTCCAATCATGTCTCGTGAGTATCCGCTGTCCAGATACCATATGCTCTCATGAGATCTTTTTTGAGAGCACACCTATAAAATTATCAAACGTCGGATTTCGGAACCCAAATAATTTTGGATCCCTTCTTATGGAAAGATGAATGCATTATATATGTGTTATGCTGTGAATCATGCAATTTAGGTCTTCACACCCAATGTGTACTATGATGAATAGTGCAAGTGTGTGAGATGTGACCTAGCATGCCACATGAAAAACATATAATACTGGGAAAAGGGTTTACTATTCTACTCGAGTTGTGATGCCTCTTCTTAAAGTTGTGTGATGCATGTAATGATGGTTTATCATTTTTTAATGCTATGAGTTTTGCTTTTAATGCTTTATTTCCATATTCATAAGCTACCACTTCCACTTTTAGCCGATGTTTATTATTATCTATCTCCCATGCAAGTTCCTTTAGTTTCTTAAATTCTTTTTCTAACTCAATATGCGATGACTTCAAGAAATCATGTGCATTAGATAATTCAATATGCTTCTTATTTAATGCATCAAACTTATCAAGTAATGACATGTGATTACTATCAAGTGTAGAGTGATCTTTAAATAAAACTTCATGCTCTTCTTTGTAAATTTAAAAATTTCAATTTCAAGCTAGCATGCGATTTCTTAAGTTTTCTATATGATGCATGAATTTTCTCAAAAAATTTAAGTAATTCATCATAAGTTAGTTCACAAATCTCTTCTTGGACAGACGGACCAAGATGATCATTCACTATAAAACACAGGTTAGTTGTCTCCTCTTCAGCTTCAGTCTTTGAGGAGTCAGATGCAGAATCCACCTATAATGCCTTTTGAGACTGCTTCTTGTCCTTCCTAAACTTGGGTTTCTCCTCACCCTTCTCCTTACTTGGGTGAGCCTTAAGTGTAGAACAATCAACTTTAACATGTCTTATCTTTATATATTCATAACAAATCATATCAGTAGAACTTGTAGAATTCTTGCTACCCTTACCTTTATTTCACTTATGATGTTGCATTTGATTCTTCCTTAGAAAGCTTTTGAATTGCCTAGTGATTAAGGTAACATCCTCACATTTATTCTAAAAAAAGTTAGTATCTATATCGTTAGCCTTCAGTGCCATAATTTTCTCCTTCTTTTCCTCACCAGCATCAAGTTATCTTTGGTTCACTCCTTGCTCGTAAGCAATAAGTGATCCAAGTAAGTTATCAATAGAATAAGTATTCAAATCCTTAGATTTAGTTATTGCAATAGTCTTAGCATCAAAGGAAGAAGCCAAGCATCTTAAAATTTTATTAACTTTTCATAGTTAGTTAGCTCTCTTCCTTAGACTTGTAGTGAGGTGTCGATTTGTGTAAACCTAGTATACATTTTAGATATCGTTGCACTAGGTTTCATACAAAATAGTTCATAGTCATGAAGCAAGATAGTCAATCTAGATTTCTTAACTTAAAATATATATTTATAAGTGATACTTAATTTATCCTAGATTTCTTTACCAGTGGTACAAGTTGAGACTCGCATGTAATCTTCCAATTTCAATGAACAGAAAAAACAATTCAAGCATTTTGCATTCAGTTGTGTTAAATACCTATCATTAAGAGTCCATTTAGTAAAAGGTAGTTCAGTTTTATGCCATTGATTTCATGTGATGGTGGTTAATAAACTTCTTTAACAAGCATCCGCATACGATAGTTAATTGATTGTAAAAATATGGACATGCAAGTTTTCCAAAAATAAAAAGGTATATTGTAAAATAATGGTGGTCGGGTAATAGAATACCCTTCACCAGTATTATGATTATGAAGTTGGCCATAGATAGAAATTCAAAAGTTTTCAAAAACTAGATTTTATGAATCCCTCTCTGATACCACTTGAAAGTTTGTTAGAGATGTTAAGCCCTTATGAACTAGCTCGAGACTAACCAAGAGGGAGGGGGGGGGTAAATTGGTGTTTTAAAAATTCTTAATAAAAATCATAATCTTTTAAAATATTTTAAAACCGCGAACCAAATAATCATTCACCAAAAAATAAAGTGCAAAAATCAAATGCAGAAAAATGCAAAAAGAATGAACACACTAAATTTTATAGTGGTTCGGTCAACTTGACCTATGTAAACTCCTCAGAGACTCTCCTCTAAGTATTACACTAAACTTAGTGAATCTCTTTTGCTCCCATAATAAGGCAGAGAAGCATGTATAAAATGCCTTTCCACTAACCCTAATGAGGTAGAGAAACCAACTCCTTTTGCTTACTCCTAAAGCAGGCAAAGAACCACTCCTTTCACTTCCTCCTGAAGAAGGCAGAGAACCTCGATCAATCAATGAAGTAGACCTCTCTAGAACCTAAAAGTTCATTAGGGATGTTAAGCCTTTATGAACTGGCCCAAGGCTAACAAAGAGAGAGGTGAATTGGATAACTTAAAAACCAAAGTTAAAACTCAAACCAAAATCACCACAGAAATCTGTTGAGTCTAGTAATTAGGTTGTTAAGCCTAAGTGAATGTCCCAAGGCTACCAAGAGGGGGGTGAATTGGTAGTTTAAAAAAAATTAAAATTTCAGACCCCTTTTTAAAAATTATTGAACCGAAATAAAATCTCTTTTAAATTTTGTAGAAAAAGGTTTTTCAACCACAGAGTTTTTAAAACTGAAATAGAAAGTGCGGAAACGTAAAAACAGTAAAGTAAATGACACCAGATTTATAGTGGTTCGGTCTATAACCAGACCTACATCCACTCCCCAGAGGCACCCTCTGAGTATTGCACTAATACCAATAGTGACTCTCCTTTTGCACCCACAGCAAGACGGAGAAGCCTTTACAACACACTCTTTTCACCACTCCCCGGTGCGGCAGAGAACCATCCGTCCTTTTACACAATACCTAATGGTTGGCAGAGAACGTCCGTCCTTTTCAGCATGCCTAGTGTGGGCAGAGAACCCTTCCGTCTTTCACCACTAACCCTAGTGTGGGCAGAGACCCTTCATCCTTTAACACTCTCCTAGTGTGGGCAGAGAACCTTCGTCTGTATCAACTCTCGCCAACGTGTCGAGCAGATAATCGGATCTTCCTTGACAGATCTTCTTACAAGAATCTTAGAAGGAAGAAAGAAAAGAGTGAAGTAATCCCAATTCAACAAGTAGAGACCTTACCTTTGAAATCCAAGTGAGCCTTCTCGCTTCAGGGTAGGAATCCTCCCTTGAATGCTCTCTTCAACTCTCTCCTTGGCTATTCTCTCAAGAGGCACGAAGAATGAAATGACAAACAATGATTGGGTGGCAGTTAATTTGGACTATTTATACATCAAAGACAAAGAAAACCGCACCAAAAACTACAAGTATTCATTCTGTACGCAGTGGATTGTCCTGTAACGATCGTGGATCGTCCTGGACGGATTCTTACTTAAATGATCTGGAACGAGCTCTATTTGTATATGTGTACGAAATGTCTTCGTACAGCTGATCAATTCCTGTACGAACTAGGTTCAGTCCAGTTACGAACGGAAGTTATTACAAGGCTCGATTCTAAAAACTGCTGAAAACTGTCCTAAGTCGGTTAATCGTTTGGGACGAAAATTTTTACAAGAGGACTGATCGTCCTGTACGATAAATTATTTCGTCTGGACGAAAAATTTCCCGAGGACATGATGCGTTCTGGACGATTTTTTATTTTCCGTTTGGACAAAAATTTTCCAGAGACCCAATCGTCCTGGATGATAATATAATTTCGTCTGGACGAAAATTTTATAGAGAACCTATCGTCCTGGACGATAATTTATTTCGTCTGGATCGAAAATTTTCCAGAGAGCCAATCGTACTGGAGCGATAATATTAATTTCGTCGTGGACGAATAGAACTTAGAAAAAATTTTCAAGCAAGTTCCTATTCGTTCCATATGCTCTATAGGAGAATACTGTCTGATCGTCAGTAACGAAGTGAAGATCGTACCTGTACGATCAGTATAAATTCTACATGATCTCCTTTATGTTGTAATAGTTTTTTATTTTCTCAACATACAATCACCTCTCTTTCAAATTGATTTCTAAGAAAGTGCAAGCTTCAAATTTTTACAAAGTATCTCATGCTGAAATTTAATTTGAAGATCTCGTAGTCTGGAGTTCGTTTTTCCTGAAATAGTCAGTTACACACATAGACAAGATATCAATTCTTCCAAAATTGTTAGGAGATAATCACACATTTTGAACAATAATGTTTTTGAAAATTCATAAAAATCTTAAATATATGTTGCAAAAATGAAAGCATGGCAAATAGCAACTATCTTAAGAATCTCCCCTTTTTGATGATGGTCAAAATAATTATTATTTGTATGATTTCCAATTTAAACATAATCTTTCTTATCCTCCTAAACTCCCCCTGATTTGAATGAATAACAATGAAAATAAGGGAGGCATTATGAAACATTAACAGAAAAATTTTAATTTTTTCAAAAAAAAAAACTAGAGATATCACTCAAGCATAGCAGAACAAATCAAAACGATAAAAACATATAACAAAAAAAACATACAAACACAATGATAGTTTTTCCCCTTCTTTTTGACACAACAAAAAGGAAGAAGAAATAGATAAGAAATGTAAGGTAATTGTAGTGAAAATTCATTTTGAACATTTTAATGCTTAATGGTGATTGATTACAAAGGTATGACAATTTTAATAACTAAAAAACATTAAAGGTTTCAATCATATGGAAATTCATGAACTTAAAAAGGTGATATAAACATTGTAAGTAAGAAGAATTTAGCAAAGACATGATTCAATTTAGACATTCCATGGATAAAAAATCATGTACAAGAGAGATGAAGTAAAAATTTCGAATTTTAAAGTTCAAAAGAAATATAAATGAAAAAGATCAATTTGAATTTATAGAGATTGAAAGAATTTGGAAAGAAGAGAATTACCACAAGTGGCGCTTTTGCGCATCTTTTTTCATAATAGGTGGCACATTTTTGTGCATCTTTTTCATATAGGTGGCACATTTTTGGTGCAATCTTTTTTTTATTGGGCTTATTTTGTGGCCTCTTTTTCAACATTTGCAACTTTGTTGCGCATTCCTTTTGGATTTTGTACATTTGTACAATTTTTCATAGAGTAATTGAATTCTTTCCAAAAGACAATAATCTAGAACTCAAATTTTTCTAAGTGCATAAATATTATTGAGCTAGGAATACAAAATAAGATAACATCTAAAATTGCAATAAATAATAGATTAACTTTATGTAGTCTAAATGAATAGGACATGAATTTAGAAGTTCTAATTACAACAAGTTATTAACAACTTTAAATTTAGAAAGACTAGATTTTCTAATGTAGATAATCTCAAATTACATCTAATTTAAGCACTATGAAGATTAAATAATACTAATGAAATTCATAAAAATTAACACATTTAAATAACAAATGCAACTATTGAAACAAGTATGAATGCTATTGAGATTATGAAAGGATTACAACATTTCACAACTATCTAAACAACAACTTAAAAGAAAAAGACAACAACACACTTAACTTAAACACTAATACAATAAGACATAAAAACAATGAGTAACTAACACAACAAAACATAAAAATTAACAAACACGAGTACAACAAGACACACGAAATTCCATCTCTAACTATTCTGGAGGAGAGGAGAAAGGAATGCTACCGAGAAACGGTTAAAAGTAGGAGGCCATTGACAATTTGAAGTAAGAAGGGATTTGAAAGAGAAGTTGAAAAGTGTGATTGTTGAGTTAGAAAGCCTTCATTTTAAAAGAAAACGATACGTTCGTCCTGGAGCGAAATTATTATTCGTACAGACGATCAAATCGTCCAAAATGTAACACGGCTTTTCGTAATCAACCTACAACTTACGATGCTGTCCCTTTCGTAAGCAGACACTTTGACTTGATCGAATCGTAAACATACGAACAAAAGTTCAATACAGGACGATCTAAAAATAACTCGGTTAAATGTCTTTTGAAAACTGTCCCCTACACTGAAACGACATATGTTCATTTGGACGAAACAAAAATTTGGTAACAGACGAAATCCATTTAAAAACTGTCCTTTATCCATCAAACCGCTGCATCAATAGTCCTGATGTTTTCTGAGATAAAGGAAAAAAGGTTCGTCCCTGGACGATATTCAGATTACGTATACAGACGATTTTAATTAAAAATTGCTCTCAAAACTGTTAATGCACGCAAACCAATTTTTTTCACAATCGTCCAGTAAACAAAAGTCGTCCCGGACGATTTCTCCAATTTTTTGGAATTTTGAATTTTAATTTAAGAAAATCAAACACAAACTTTAAAAAAACAGAAAACATAACAATAAAAAAACCTACACTCAAAACAAATTCATTATCAAAACACACAAAAATTCACAAAATCAACAAAGCAAACATAAAGGACTAATGTTGCAAAAGAACATTTTGTTTAGGGCATTTAAATCAATAACACCTATTCCTTGTTCTTTAAAGTACTTGAAGGTATCAAGGGCTAAAGGTTTTATAAAAATTGTCTGCAAGTTGATTTTCAGTTGAAACATGTTTGAAGTGTCAATTTCCCTTTGGAATACATGATCCCTTATGAAATGATGTCCTTATATCTATGTTATTTGGTTTAGAATGTTGAATAGGATTTTTTGGAAATGCAATAGCACTAGTATTGTCACAATAAATTGGAATAGTGCGCTACAGTAATCCTAAATAGATCAATGTTGTTTTAACTAAGTACTTCGTGCCAACAACTTTCCTAATGCAATGTATCTGCTTCTGCATAGAATAGGTGCTACTGGAATTTTGTTTTCTACTGGACCAAGAAACTATGAATTTCCAATGAACTTGACATGTTCCAGAAGTGCTTTTCCTATTCCACTCTACAGCCTACAAAGTCAGAATCTGAATATACCAATAATTTCAAATGAAGAGAAAACTTAGATAACCAAATTCCCTAAGTTTTTGAGTTCCTACGTATGTATCTTAACAATCCTTTTTACTGCTGTCAATGTGATTCTTTGGATCTGATTGAAAAAAATCCTAAACCAAAAACAATAAGCAAACACAACAATAATCTGGGTCGTCTACAGTCAAGTAAAGCAAAGATCCATAATCTCTATATTTCTTTTGATCAACAAGATTTTCCCTTAAGGTCTTATCTAACTGACTGAGGAACTATTGGTGTACCTAACAAGGTTTAGCACTTGTCCCATTTTATATTTCTTGCAGGATGTCCTTAATATATATTTGGTTTTGAGTAAAATGTCCCTTCCTGCAAGTTGCTTGTATGCTAAAACCTAGAAAGTAATTTAATATCCCATTAGACTCATTTCAAAAATTCAACTACTCATTGTATTAGAAAAATCATCCACAAAGATTTTTATTTGAAGATCCAAAGATGATATCATCCAACATAATATTGAACAATGAGTATTTCCTTTCCAAATTCTTTAAGAAGAGAGTTGTAGTCCACCACTTCCTTTTTTCAAAAGATCTTTCAAGTAGGAAAGTGCTCAATCTCTTCATACCAAGCCCTAGGTGCCTGTTTCAATCCATATAATGCCTTTTTTAACTTAAAAACATGATTTGAGTATTTTGAATTTTCAAAGTCTTTTATTTTCAAATTCTCCTCCATGATCACTTTGTATAGACATTATTTACATCCTAATTTTCTCTGAATCCAAGTTGAAAAATTTCTGAATTCCTCAAATGATTCACTTTTATGAAAAAGAAATCTAACCCAAGTGAACCTAGAGAAATATCCATATAACAAATCTCGTATACCTTCCCTCCTAGACTTACAGTTCCTACTGGTCCAAAAAAGATCCATGTGATGAATTTCCCAAATGGTGTTACTAGTTCTCAAGATCATTTATTGGAGTTAAAAAGAGGACTTCACTTGTTTTCCTATTGCATGCATGCACAAGATGGGTCCTTAGTAAGTTCTAGTTTTGGATAACCCTAGCTATCTCTTTGGGTAAGGTCCGCTTAAGAATTTTTCATACTAGAGAATGACAATGTCTCCTATGCCGGAAAGCCAAGATTCAATCAAAACAGTTGATTCAAACAAGAAAGCAATAGAGTATGAAGAATTCAAATCTAGCATGTAAACATTGTTTATCCTCTTTTTCCATTTAAAACTCTATCCCATTTAGGCTTAATATGTAGCTCAGTAGGCTAAAAATGCTTCACATTATAACCTTGTCAACTAGCTGTGACTTATACTTGAGACAATTATGCTTTAAGCTTCATACCAATAGTCATGCAACGTAAAAAAAGTTTTTGGAAATTACCAAGCATACCTGAATACCAAACCAATCTTTCCTTTTGGATATTTCTCCAAAGTGTAACCTAAAAGCCATCTGCATATTTCTGGCTTCTAGCGATAATGATTGTGAGATGTTGCTTCCAATCACTATAGCATTTGAACATCCGCTATCGGGCATGTAGGTACCTATGCTCCCACGAAGGTCTTGTGGTGAGAGCAATTCCTGCAAAAAATATCAAATGTTAGGCCTGGGACCCAAACAAGTTTTGGGCTTCACCTTTAGCAATTTATAATAGATCTGCCTGTTTATGGTTTAAATGCATCTTAGGGCCCAACACCAAATTAGATTCACATCTGGTACATATGTTGTATTTATATTGTCTTCCAAAAACCATAATTATTACATTACATTAGGAAAAATATTCCTAGTTATTCTTCATGTGATTGTCTTCTAAGGGAATTTCATGAATTAGGATAATATTTAGGAATTTGTAAAATTCTTCAGTCTGGGGGGTTTCTATTGTCCTCGAGAGCTTTGTATGTTAGTTTGTAATGACATTCATATCTGTCAAGATTCGATTGTATGATTATTGATTCTATATGCTTTGCTCTCAGATTCATCCTTAAATTTTTAAATTCCTTTTCAAGTCAGTATCAGGATGACTTTAGATTTTCAAAATTCTTAATTACAAGTCATCATATTCATCAAGTAGTTTCATGTGGTTGTCATCTAATTAAGACATGGTCCTTTTTCTAAGGATTATTTTTCCTTCTTAGAGCATATCAATTCTAAACTAACCTAGCATGCATCTTTAATTCTTATGCCTATAATGCATCAATTGCATTCGGCTATCAGAAAACTTCAAATAATTCATCATAGGATAAGTCACATACCTCTTCTGATGTTATCTGAGTGATCCACATGTCTGCACATGCAAGCAATTAGACTTATGCTATCTTTTACCTTCTTCTGTCATCTAGCATGTATCATTCAAGCTGAGTCCCGCCAGAATAGCTCTTTTGAACACTCTCTCTTGCCATGATCTTTACACCAATAGTTTCTCTCCACCTTCTCTCTTAGCAGAGTGGCTTTGAGTTTTTGACGCAATTGCAGTCTTGATATGACCTGAGTTTCCTCCATGCATTATACAAAATCAACTTCATGAGAACCTTGGCATTTTCTATTGTTAACTGTAGCTCTATTCCATAGCTGGCGTTTCTTTCGCTTCCTCTTTAAAAAGCTTCTGAATTGTCTTTAGTCATTAGTGCTAAATCATACTAGATCGTCACACGGTTGCGAGTCGTTCACTCTCTGACTCTTACCACATTTAAGTCAGCTATTATCATCTTCTTCCTTTCGTGGGTTCAGCTGCATCATCTTCCTTTTGATTACTCACTTGCTCATTAAGATGAGTGAATCCAAGAAGATTGGTCAATAGACCATAAATGTTTGACAAATCTTTAGACTATGTAATACAGTATTTATTTTTGTCATCTACAGCAGTAGGTAAAGCAATGAAGAATCTTTATTGACATTTTCATCATTAAGTTTCAATTCCTACCAAGTTGCATGCAATCAGGAAGTGACAATTTGTGTAACATTTGCTGTACATGTTCGAAATAGATTCATTAGGTTTTCATCGCGAAATCAACACTTCATAATCATGTAACAAGATATTGACGCCTTAGATTGTTTACTTCATTTGTTCCTTATAAGTTTACCACAAGTCTATCCATAATGGTCTTCCTTTCCCCGCTTTTGCAAGTGGAAACCGCGCATGTAGTCTTCAGATTTTAAGCATCAAGAACTGTTTCTAAAATCACTTTTGGTCATTTAATTGTGGCTAAGTCACGTTCTTCTATACAAGTCCAATCAAGAAAAACAGGTATTCTGTCTAACCATTACTGTTCACAATCAACTAAATCTAAGTTGGTTTTGTGTAGCATCCCTGTGACTAACATCCCACGATAGCTGATAATACATCAAGGACTCTGTAAAAAGGTAGACATGCTGTGTTTTCCAAAAATCAAAAGGCAATAATTGTCAAAGTGGAGGGTGCTAGTAAAGAGTAACCACTCAGGTGTGTTCCGGTTTCCGAAAGTCAGCCAGTACTAACTGCGTTATAGACAAGAAAAGTAGTTGCAAACTTATGATATAATGGAAACAGAAGCTCTGATAGCCACTTGTTGAGGTCTGTAAATTAGGTCGTAGCCTACAGTGCACACTGTCTCCACAGGCTAGCCAGAGGAGGGGTGCCAGATTGCGTTTTTAGTTTAAAAATAAATTAAATTTATAAGACCCCTTATTTTATAAATTATTGAATTCTCGAAATAAAATCTCTTTTTAAATTTTGTAGAAAAAGCGTTTTTTTAAAAACCACAGAGTTTTTAAATTACTCGAAAGTATATGCAAAGTGCGGAAACGTAAAAAAACATAAAGTGATTTACTGACACCAGATTGCGTATATCTGGTATGTCGGTCTATAACCAGACCCACATCCAACATCCCCCAGAGGCACCCTCTGAGTATGCACTAATACCAATAGTGACTCTCTAACTTTGATTGCACCCACAGCAAAGGCGGAGAAGCTTTTACAACACACTCTTTCCCTCCCAATGGACCGAACCGGCCTCCCCGTGTGGCTCCGTGTCACAGATCCCCGTGTAACGACCGTCCGTCCTTATTTACACAATACCCAGTGTCGTAGGAGAGAACCTGTCCGTCCTCTACCAACTATCCTAGTGTGGGCAGAGAACCCTTCGTCCTTTAACACTCTCCTAGTGTTGGGCAGAGAACCCTTCATCCTTTAACACTCTCCTAGTGTGTGCAGACGAACCCTTCGTCTGTCACACTCTCCAAGTGTCGGCAGAGAACTGTCCGTCCTTTTACACAATACCCAGTGTGGGCAGAGAACCCTTCGTCTGTTCACACTCTCCAAGTGTCGGCAGAGAACTGATCTCCTTGACAGATCTTCTTACAGAAATCTAGAAGGAAGAAAGAAAAGAGTGAAGTAATCCCAATTCACAAGTAGAGACTCTTACCTTTGAAATCCAAGTGAAGCACTTCTAGCTTCAGTGGTAGGAATCCTCCCTTGATGCTCTCTTCAACTCTCTCCTTGGCTATTCTCTCAAGAGCACAAAGATCAAATGACAAAAAGATTATGGGTTGGCCAGTCTATTTGGACCTATTTATACAAAAACAAGAAAAAACCGCCCAAAAAATTGCAAGTATTCAATTATGTACGCAGTGGATCGTCCTGGACGATCGTGGATCGTCCTGGACGATTTTACTTAAACGATCTAAAACGACCTATTTGTATATGTGTATGAAATGTCTTCGTACAGCTTGATCGTCCTGTACGAACTAGGTTCGTCCAGTACGAACGGTTATTACAAGGTCAGTTCTAGAAACTGCTGAAAACTGTCCTAAGTCGGTTAATCGTTTGGACGAAAATTGATTCGTTTGGACAAAATTTTTACAGAGGACTGATCGTCCTGTATGATAAATTATTTTGTCTGGATGAAAAATTTCCGAGGACTGATCGTTCTGGACGATAATTTATTTCCGTATTGGGACCGAAAATTTTCCAGAGACCCAATCGTCCTGGACGAATAATTAATTTCGTCTGGACGAAAATTTTACAGAGAACCTATCGTCCTGGACAATGATTTATTTGGTCTGACAAAAATTTTCAGAGAGCCAATCGTACTGGAACGATAATTTATTTTGTCCTGGATGAATAGAACTTAGAAAAATTTTTCAACAAGTTCCTATTCCTTCCATATGCTCTATAGGAGATAACTGTCTGATCGTTCAGTACGAAACTAAAGATCGTCCTGTACGATCAGTATAAATTCTACATGATCTCCTTATGTGTGAATGTTTTTATTTTCTCAACATAACATCACTCCCTTTATTTGATTTCTAAGAAAGTGCAAGCTTCAAATTTTACAAAGTATCTCATGCTAGAATTTATTTGAAGTCTTCGTAGTCTTGAGTTTCGTTTTTCCTGAAATGTCAGTACACATAAGAGAAATACAATTCTTCCAAAATGTTAGGAGATAACTACACATTTGAACAATAATGTTTTGAAATCATCAAACTTTATAAGTTGCAAAAATGAAAAGCATGCAAAAAGCAACTATCTTAAAAAATCAAAGTGCGGAATTAAATAATGTGAAAGCAATAATAAGAAAGAACACACCGGATTTATAGTGGTTTGGTTCAAACTTGACCTACGTCCACTCCTTGGAGGCACCCTCCAAGTAAATTGCACTAAAATTGGACTCTCCTTTAGCCACGACAGCTAGGCAGAGAAGCCCTTACAAAATCACTTACACCTTCCCCGGTGCGGCGGAGTCGCCGGATCCTTTGACACCAACTTCTTTAGTGAACTTACCTCAAGACAAGCCTTGAATTCGATGGTACTGAGGTGCGAGTTCGCCGGAGCAACCGTGTGGATCCCCCACCACACTCCATTGAGTTCCTCCCCCTCACAGGATCTTCTCCCTCTCAAACTCCACCCTTTCCTCTCTCCCTTTTAAGCTCTCTCTTCAAGTTTCCCCCACAAGAACGAAGCTACAATGGCTGCCAAAGACACTTACAAAGTGCCTTGTCATAGCTTAAATAGAAGAGCTAAAAACGAGCTCATTAATGCAAGTTGCCGACATTATCGTCCAGGACGATAGGCATATCGTCCTGGCCGATTAGTTCAAATATGAGGAAAATCGTCCTAAATATCACCCTGAAATGAAGTTGGATGATGTCTAATCGTCCTGAACGATCTTGCGATCAGCCTGGACGAAATCCCCATTAATTGCTTTCCAAAACTGCAAGAGAAATTTTGGAAAAATTGTCTTGGATCATCCGGGATGATATTTTATAGTCCAGGATGATATACTGGGACATTGTCCAAAAATAAGTATTTCCTAAGTAGATATGGCGGCAGATTCTTGCTGAATTGAGCCGATCGTCTTGGCCGATACAAAATCTTCCAGGATGATGTGTTTTGCATAAAGACGACGGCTTTAATGAGGATGCCCTAATTAGGGTTTCTACTTTTATCAGATCATCAAGGACGATATAAATATCGTCCCGAACGATGTTACCAAAAATAGAAATCTTTTAGGGCACAACAGAAAATCTTCCAAGTTACAAATCATCAGATGCCACACCAAATACAACAGACTCAAGAAAGGAAAAAGATTACAAACTGACACAGACCTAGTTTACCTAATCTTGAGCTGGTTCCAAATTGCAGTCTGATCGTGTGGACCTAAAATGTTAGTAGAAACCAGTCATAGAGAAAAAGAATGTTTGCTATCATCAAAATCATAAGCTATAGATCCGCAACATAACCTACAAGGAACCAGGGATGATGACTGGAGAAGATGAATTAGACTCTTACTTGGAGCAACCTTTATGAAACCCTCATTAACCCCCCCTCATAAGATCCTCTCTCTCTCTCTCCTAAGCTCTCCCTCTCCTCTTAGAGTTCTCTAGTCAGGATAGTAAAAAAAGATCTCATCTTGAGTAAACAATATATCTTATATAGAAGGGCTTCAAATTTTCCCTAAATTGCAACAAACAGATAAATATCATCCAGGATGATCGACGGAACATCCTGTATGATAAGTACAAATTCAGATCAATCAACCAGGATGATCTGGGGGAGGCTGGATGATTAGAAGATTTATTTATTTTGATCCTAAAGGATGATGGGACATCATCATGTATAATTAGTTTTAAAATATCAAGTTTCATCTAGACCATAGCTCTGTTCGGCTAGACTTTTCATGGTAGATGATAAAACAAATTATTGATCAACAAGGATGATTCTTGGACCATCTAGTATGATTAGTTCAAATGAATACATATTGTCTAGAACATTATTCTGGAAATCCAGGAAGAAACTAAGATTTATTTAGCTGATCATCCAGGACGATCCTGCGATCATCCAGGATGATATAATTGATCAATCAAACCTTAATTACTTTCCTTAACCATCAGACTAATTTAGGCATAATTGTAATGCACTATCCAAGATGATGTTTTGTAGAATGTCTAAAAATAATAATATATCTAAAAGAGTTTATGGCTGATTCTTTATGATTTGAGCATATCATCCCAGACAATAATAATATCGTCTAGGACGATTTGCTTAATTCAATTGCATTAACTAGGATATCCTAATTAAGGTTTCTATTTTTAATTGATCATCAAGGATAATTTTGGATCAACTTAGATGATATGATAAAAAATAGAAAGCTCTAAAATAGATAGAAGTTTTCCCTTTGAGTGTGTGTATGCAAAGTTACTTAGCATCATAACCCACTTTGTTACATTTGACTCAAGAAAATATAAAATCACTAGAAGTACACTTGCAAATTGACACAGTCTTGATCTACCCAATCTTGAGCTGCCTTGATTTACAATTGACCTTATGGACCTGAAACGTTAGTAGGTAGAGCAATCATAGAAAAATAAAGATGTTAGAAATGTTTGCTATCATCAAAATTATAATCACTGAATCTTGCAACAGCCTCCCACCCGAGTATCTTTATTTCCACTTATTTGGGATAGATCTCCCATTCAGGTATAAATCTTATTCTTAAAGATTGGTATAAGTTCCTCAATGACATCCTTTCCTTTCAAATTTATACTGATTGGGTATTAGGATATATAATATTTTCCCAATCATAACTTTTAAATCTATCCGCTTTATATAGATGTTTCATTCATACTCCCATCTTAACTTCATTCATTTAAAATAAACCTCTCAATTGAAAATCTTAAATCAGCTTGTTTGGAAGTGACTTTACATTCAGGGATAAATCTTTTTATTTCAAATTAGTCAGACAAGTATTAAATCTTTCATATTATTTTTTTCAATATAGTTAGGTTAGTGTTAGACCGTTTAAAATCCTTCACATTTATTATTTTGATATGGTTAGGTGAATGCTGGAATTCCATAAATATTTCTCAATATTTAAATTTATTCAAGTATGTATTAAATTTCCTATCTTTGCTATTTTGGTATTGTTATGCAAATGTTGGATTCTCCTTTAATATTAATCCCACCATTTTAGTATAGTTAGGCAAACATTAAATCCTTAAAAATTTCAATCCTCACTCTTTCGATATGATTAGTAAAGTATTGAGTTATCCTCATTTGTTGTTTGAATATGGTCAGGAATGGGATGGATATTTCTCAAATCTTGTTAAATTTTATTTGTTTGAGATAGATTTCCTTTTCAAGTTATTTTTTTAGTTTAAATTTATCCTGTCAAGATGATTTTTCTATATATATCCAGCTTGATTAAATTCATCTATATTAGATCATTTCCTTTTATGTATTTGTCAATTAAACTTATTTAAATTGTATTAGCTATCTTAATCAACACCAACATACATGATTTAATTTTCAAGTTCATCACATGTGTTGGGGTCCTTTTTTTTCTCATTTTTATGTGAGAGCAAATCGTAAATCAAAATTCGAATCATAGTGTTCAAATCATTGAAGTCCATTTCAAATCCTAAATAAAATTTGTTATTGTGCTTTGGCATAGTACTCAATCATTAAACATTAAAATAATTAATATATATGATCAATCATTCAATCATTTGATAATCACTCAATGGTTTTCATTTATTTAATTCTTAAGGGATTCAATCTTTTGATAATTATCTAATGATTATCAAATGGTTCAATCATAACTGTTCAATAAACTTATAAAACTTCAATAATCATTTAATCTAAAATTTTAATTCTTCAATCACCTTAAATTCTTCAATCATTCATAAATTTCAATCATCAAATGATTCCTAAATTATTTAATTCAAATCTAGTTCAAATTCCAAAGATAAAAATTTAGTGTAAACTTTGAACCCTTAAATTCTTTTGGTTTTTCCCTTTTTATGGAAAAATTTCAATTGATTATGATCCCTAGGTAAGGCCCTTAGATTTGTGTTTGATCACTAACATCTTGATTAGATATGCCTTAAGAGCTGACCAAATCAATTTGGCGCCATCCATGTCCTTATAAATCCTAAAATCTAAAGTACTATCCAAGCATTCAAAATCTTTAAATATTTATAACTCATGCCACTAAACGTGCGATCTTGGTGTAAAATCCTTTAGAATCATTTAAAAACTAATCAAACTTGATCATATTCATAATGACATTTACTTGAACCAACTTGGATCCATGGTTGACGTAGCCTGACCCATGAGATGTATTAAACCTAAATCCTTCATATGCATCCAACATATTAAAAAGCTCAAACCATTCTTGAGCCATTTATTTCTATTGATAAAATGAATAGTACTGCCAGATTTTTTGGTTTTAATCATGTTGTGACTCATATTTCTAATAAGAATTTGGTTATTTGGAAGGATCCTTTAGTATTGATATTGTTAGTGATTTTAAGCAGGTGCTCCATAATAGTTTTGGTTTTATACACTCCCAGTGTTTTGCTTCTTTTATTTATGCGGCTTCTTCTTATAGTAGTAGAAAGACTTTGTGGGACCAACTTCTTTTTTTTTTCATAATAGTATTAATTATCTTTAGATGGTGGGTGGAGACTTCAACACTATTTCCTCCCCAGTTGAAAGACTTGAGGGGGTCTATTCATGTTTACCAATCTAAGGAGGACTTTAATAACATGATATTAGTTTGCAAACTCATTAATATTGGTCATACAGATAGTAATTTTACTTGGAACCATGGTAATCTTTTGTAAAGGTTGGATCATGATTTGTTTAATGATATTAGGATTAATAATTTTACTTCTACGCATGTTGAACATCTTAGTAGAATGCTTTCTGATCACTACCTTGCTTATTATGTTTAGGCTTAGAAATGACATCTCCATATGTAACTTTAGATTCTAGAACAAGTAGTTTCTTGATCACTCTTTCATTAGCATGGTTTAGGAGAATTTGCATGCCTCCTTAATTTGAATTTTGGTATGAATAGATTGTGGCTTAAGTTAAAAAGACTTAAGCAAAAAATTAATTGGTGGAATCAGAATTTCTTTAAAAATTTTTTTACAAACATTATTACTACTGAAGATAAAGTTACCTCTTTAGAGTAGATTCTATAAAACCATCATTCTAATGCTAATTTTATTATGCATCAACATGCTAAAAGTGTTTTGTGTAATTTACATGATCAGGAGGAAACTTATTAGAAGCAAAAAGGGCTTCTAAGCACCTTATTGTTGGGATAATAACACTAAGTATTTTCATGCCTTAGTTAAAATTAAATGAGCTAGGAACTGGATTCATAAAATTGCTCGTATTAATGATTTGTATACTGAAGATGGTGGGGAGATTGCTAAATATGGTGTGGAATTTTTTTAAAAAATTTCTTAATAATCATTTTACTCCTCTCCCTATTGATAATCCTAGTATTATTCCTAATATCATTAACCATGTTGATAATTATGCTCTTACTATTCCCTCTACTTTGGAGGAAATTAAGAAAATGATTTTTGATTTGAATTTTAACTTGGTTGCTTGTCCTAATGGTTACACAAGTAAGTTTTTCCAAAAAGCTTGGGGTATTGTGAGTTTTGATCATTTTAATGCTATTTAATATTTTTTCGCTGGCAACTATATGCCTAAATTTTTTTCTTCCTCCTCCATTATGCTTATTCCTAAAAAGAATGGGGCTTCTTGATTGAATGACTTTATACCTATCAGTCTTTATACTTTATTTAGTAAAGTGATTCTAAAATGCTTATGAACCACCTTTCTCCTTTGCATCCAAAAATCATTTATCCTAATCAAATCGGTTTTGTTGAAGGGAGATTTATTTTAGATAACATTTTATCAGCTCAAGAAATTTTAAATGATTTGGATGTTAAGGTGCCTGATGGTAACATTATATTCAAATTGGGTATTGCCAAAGCTTATGATCATATTAGCTGGGATTTTCTTTTTCTCATCTTATTTTTATTTGGTTTCAATTCTATTTTTGTAAACCTAATTAAACAGTCTATTAAAATTTCTTTTTCATTGTTATTATTAATGGAAAAAGTCATGGTTTTTTTAAGTCCTCTCATGGGTTGAGACAAGGTGATCCTATCTCTCCTGCCCTCATTATTATTGCCATGGAGTATTTGTCTAGAGGTCTTATGAAACTTTATGAAAACTTTCGTAACAATTATTATAGAATTATGGGTAGCTTTATTATTTCTCATTTAGGTTTGGTTGATTATGTTATTATTTTTTCTAATGCATCGAGTAATCGGGATAATAAACTCACGAGGTTTTAAATATGCTTGAAGTGTGTAGTGGTTCTATTGTTAATAAAAATAAGAGATGCTTTATTATTTCTAACAAGGTTTCCCATAATCACAGTTAAACTATTATAATACTGGATTTGCTTAAGGGTCTTTACCTATTAAGTATTTAGGGGTCCCTCTCTATAAGGGTAGAAATAATACTTTTCTTTTTAATGCATCTTATGTTCTTTATCAGTTTATTCCTTTCAAATCATATAACATATGCTTACTGTTTGTAATAGAATTGAGAAATTAATCAATAAGTTCTTCTGGCAAGTCTCTAACATGAAATCTTAAGTTATTTGGTCCTCTTGGACCAATTGTTGGTGGGTTGTTAATGAAGGGGCATTGGTTTATAAAAATAGGATTGATTTATCTTATGCATTTTCCTTTAAATTATTGTTCAATTTCCTTTCTAGACTCTCTCATTGGTACAACTTTATGATTGATAAGTATTATGTTGGTAAGCATCATTCTATGTGTTGTTATAAATATGGTGACTCCAGAGTGTGGAAAAGACTTTGCAACATTAAGTGGGGTGCTAAACATCATGTTAAATGGGGGCTTGGTAGAGCGAACATATTCTTTTAGAAATATCAGTGACTTGGATGTAAGTCCATTGATTCCATTATCAATTCTTTCTCCACTGCCACTACTAAAGTGGACTCTTTTATCACAGATAACACTTGGGACTATATTAAACTGGTAGAAACTCTTCTTGAAGATATTATTTTCAAAATTCATAATCTAGAAATTAGCGTTGATTCTGATGATTTGTTATTATGTGATTTATCTCATAATGACATGTTAAGTTTAATGGATGCTTGACATAAGTTTAGGGAAAAAAAATGTGTTAAGAAGGTGTTCTCTATGGTTTGACATAAAAGTATCCCTAAGGCCATTTCTATTTTTATGTGGAGATTTATGCTCAATTTTATCCCTAATAACAACAATTTGAGGAAAAAAGGCTTTATTATTACTTATAATTTCCAATGTTGCTTTCATGTGAAAAACATACATCATGTGATTATCTCTGGTCCAATCATTATTATAATTTGGTATTATTTTGATGACATTTTTTTTTTCAATTAAAATCTTTTTAATGTTAATATGTTTTATCAACACTTTTCTTGATTCATGGTTCATCTGTTCTAAAGGGCATATTAGAAATGTTATTCCTTCTTTGATTTTGTGGTACTTATTGAAAGTTCGTTAGGGATGTTAGGCCCCTTATGAACTGGCCCAAGGCTAATAAAGAGAGAGGTGAATTGGAAAAGAAGAATCTTTAAATCAAAACACAAACCAAAACCAATATCACCACAATAAAAACCAAATGCGGAAATTAAATGCGAAAGTAATAAAGGAAGAACACACCGGCTTTATAGTGGTTCGGTCAAACCTTAACCTACGTTCACTCCTTGTAGGCACCCTCCAAGTATTGCACTAAACTATGTGTCTCTCCTTTAGCCCCCACAGCTAGGCGAAGAAGCCCTTACAAAATCACTTCCACCTTCCTCGGTGCGGCGGAGTCGCCGGGTCCTTTGACACCAAAGAGATCTTCTTCTTCTATGACACCAAAGCTTTCTAGGCAGATTCTGCATCTGACTCATCTGAGACTGAAGCTGAAGAGGAGATAATAAATTTGTGCTTAATGGGTGATTATCTTGGTCAATCTGATCAAGAAGAGATATGTGAACCATCCTATGATCAATTACTTGAAATTTGTGAGAAAATTCATGCATAATATAAGAAACTTAAGAAAATGCATGCTAGTTTGAAATTGAAGTTTTTGAATTTGCAAAAATAGCATGGAAGTTTAAGTAAAGATCATACTCTACTTAATAGCAATCACATGTCTCTACTTGATGAATTTGATAATTTAAATAAAAAGCATTCTAATTTGATTATTGAGCATGATTCTTTAAAAGCATCTTATACCTCACTTGAATCTGATTTTAAAACATATAATGAAGAATCTAAGCATAAAAAAACTATTTGAATGTTGATAATGCTATTTTAGAAAGTGTTAACTTGAGGTTTAAAGCTAAATTGAATACACTTGAGAGAAATTGGAATACATCAACACTTGATCTAAAGCCAAAACTAGGAAGAGGCATTATAACCCAAACAGATTAGTAAATCCTTTTTTTGAACTTAGATGTTTTTCATGTGACATGTTAGGACACATTTCACATACTTGCACTATTCACCGTAGTATACATTGGGTGTGGAGACCCAAACTGCATGGTTCACATTATAACACACATGTATTGCATTCCTCTTTTCATAAGAAGGGACTCAAACATGTTTGGGTTCCTAAATCTGATAATTGATGATTTTTGTAGGTGTGCTCTCACCAAAAATCTTGTGAGAGCATATGGTACTTAGACAGCAGAGGCTCGTGGCTCATAATTGCATAAACTTGCTGCTTAATAAATTTTGAATTGCATGTTTACTACTATGTTGATTGTTATTTTTTCTATTTTAATTTTTTTTTTATGTTTGATACTATTTTATAGTTGTTATATCTCTGATGTTTTTTTTTCCTTGGTTTTCCTTTTTATAACTGAAATGATATTTTGCCTTATTTTTTATTTTTGAAAATTTGTAGTCAATGTCTAAACAGCCCTAAATCAGTTAAAGGGAGAAACACCATTGATTGTTTCCCTCCCTCTAACCTTTTTTAGTGGTGTATTTTTTTTTTCTAAATAAAATTCTATCTCAAATTAACAACTGTACTATGCAATTGAGATCTTTTCTACCTTGCTATAGTAATCTATGTTATATTTATAATGCTCAAAGTCTTTATATTACTTCAAGATTTCTCGTTATCCTGTCATTGCATTTATCATATAAATTTGATTTTTGTTTTGTGGTTTGTTCTTCCCTATATTAGAGAGTGAAAATTTTTTTCTTTAATATCTAGAAGATATACTCACAACTGAGAATATTTAAGAGTTTTGAAAAGCTATCTAGCTTGCAAAAATAATTAAAAAATTTGACCAATGATGCCAAAATAAAAGATGCACAATGACGTCAAATTGAAAAATATACACAAAGTGTATCAAAAATCAAAAGATGCACAAAGTGCACCATTCAATTGACAAGAGGCATAAATTGAGCTCATCAAAATCAAGATCTCTTCTCTTTTCAAACTTTTAAATCTTAGAATAATTCATGTATCACTTGAGATTTTCAAAGGCTTGATTTCAAATTTCATAATTATGAAAAATTACTTTGATACATTATTCTATAAGATATTTTTCTAGAACCAAGTGTTGAATGAATCTCTTTTTCTTATCCAATTAGTTTTTTCTGAGTACTTTTTTTTTCAAAAAATGATTATGCCCTGAGAGAAGTCCGAGCTAGGGTTAGTAGGATCAGGTATTCTACAATTTTTGAATTTCGATGATGTTAACTCATAGGTCTTACAAGTGCTTAAATTCAATCACTTGGAGAATTTATCATTTTCATTCCTTTAAAGAAAATAAAAAAATAATTTTTATTTTTGTTTCATTTTTTTCTCTTCTTTTCTATCTTTTTTGTATTTTAACTTTATCTTTTAATTATGTTTTTATATTTTTTGGGCCTTCTCAAATCATCTACTTCCACCTCTTAAATTTCATTTTTTGGTGTCATCGTCCTAGATGATTTTTATATCATTATGGATGATGCATTCAATCAACTCATACCGTTTTCATCTGATGGTTGATATATTTTCTTTATTCATCATCATACTAGATGAAACTTTATTATCATGGATGATCTGATCGTATCTTACTTTGCTTACAATGATCGGCCCAGACGATCCTCTTTGTCCTGGACGATGTTCTAAAATCTTTGCTCAATTTATGGAAAATTGGCCCGTACGATCCACATGTTTGTCCTGGATGATACACGTGGCAATACATTCAAACTCTTTAAATTTGATCGGTACGATCAATTATTGATGATTCCTCTAGGATGATCCACTTGTTCATCCTGAATGAAACACATAGCAATGTTTTAAACATTTTTAAATTCAACCGGCACGATCCATTATTATACATCATCCTGGATAATCCATCTAATCGGCTAGGATGATCTTCTTTTTTAACGATTATCTGGCTTGACTTCTCGGGATGATCATCCATGTCTTATTATCCTGGACGATATCTGATCATCCTGGATAACTTTACCGCCTTTCTGACCAATATCCTAGACGTAATTATTGCACCCGATCAGCCTTAACGATTCTACAATCATCTTGGATGATCAGTCTGATTCTTTATAAACTGAGCCATTCAATCCATTTTTTTCACATAGTTCCTTTTCAACTCTCTTTTGCTCTTACTTCCCTTCTGTTCTCTTAATTATGGCCAGTGAAAAGAGGTCTCGCTATTCTTTCGAAAGTTCCTTGAGGGCGAATCTGGACCCTCGCTTCCCTGAGGCAAGCGACCAAGCTACCTATTTGAGGTACAAAATAGCCGAGATCATAATATCCCGGACTGTCAACAAATGATTATGCCCTGTGAGAAGTCCGAGCTATGGTTAGTAGGATCGGATATTCTACAATTTTTGAATTTCGATGATGTTAACTCATAGGTCTTACAAGTGCTTAAATTCAATCACTTGGAGAATTTATCATTTTCATTCCTTTAAAGAAAATAAAAAAATAATTTTTATTTTTGTTTCATTTTTTTCTCTTCTTTTCTATCTTTTTTGTATTTTAACTTTATCTTTTAATTATGTTTTTATATTTTTTGGGCCTTCTCTAATCATCTACTTCCACCTCTTGAATTTCATTTTTTGGTGTCATCGTCCTAGATGATTTTTATATCATCATGGATGATGCATTCAATCAACTCATACCGTTTTCATCTGATGGTTGATATATTTTCTTTATTCATCATCATCCTAGATGAAACTTTATTATCATGGATGATCTGATCGTATCTTACTTTGCTTACAATGATCGGCCCAGACGATCCTCTTTGTCCTGGACGATGTTCTAAAATCTTTGCTCAATTTATGGAAAATTTGCCCGTACGATCCACATGTTTGTCCTGGATGATACACGTGGCAATACATTCAAACTCTTTAAATTTGATCGGTACGATCAATTATTGATGATTCCTCTAGGATGATCCACTTGTTCATCCTGAATGAAACACATAGCAATGTTTTAAACATTTTTAAATTCAACCGACACGATCCATTATTATACATCATCCTGGATAATCCATCTAATCGGCTAGGATGATCTTCTTTTTTAACGATTATCTGGCTTGACTTCTCGGGATGATCATCCATGTCTTATTATCCTGGACGATATCTGATCATCCTGGATAACTTTACCGCCTTTCTGACCAATATCCTAGACGTAATTATTGCACCCGATCAGCCTTAACGATTCTACAATCATCTTGGATGATCAGTCTGATTCTTTATAAACTGAGCCATTCAATCCATTTTTTTCACATAGTTCCTTTTCAACTCTCTTTTGCTCTTACTTCCCTTCTGTTCTCTTAATTATGGCCAGTGAAAAGAGGTCTCGCTATTCTTTCGGAAGTTCCTTGAGGGCGAATCTGGACCCTCGCTTCACTGAGGCAAGCGACCAAGCTGCCTATTTGAGGTACAAAATAGCCGAGATCATAATATCCCGGACTGTCAACAAATGATTATGCCCTGAGAGAAGTCCGAGCTATGGTTAGTAGGATCGGATATTCTACAATTTTTGAATTTCGATGATGTTAACTCATAGGTCTTACAAGTGCTTAAATTCAATCACTTGGAGAATTTATCATTTTCATTCCTTTAAAGAAAATAAAAAAATAATTTTTATTTTTGTTTCATTTTTTTCTCTTCTTTTCTATCTTTTTTGTATTTTAACTTTATCTTTTAATTATGTTTTTATATTTTTTGGGCCTTCTCTAATCATCTACTTCCACCTCTTGAATTTCATTTTTTGGTGTCATCGTCCTAGATGATTTTTATATCATCATGGATGATGCATTCAATCAACTCATACCGTTTTCATCTGATGGTTGATATATTTTCTTTATTCATCATCATCCTAGATGAAACTTTATTATCATGGATGATCTGATCGTATCTTACTTTGCTTACAATGATCGGCCCAGACGATCCTCTTTGTCCTGGACGATGTTCTAAAATCTTTGCTCAATTTATGGAAAATTGGCCCGTACGATCCACATGTTTGTCCTGGATGATACACGTGGCAATACATTCAAACTCTTTAAATTTGATCGGTACGATCAATTATTGATGATTCCTCTAGGATGATCCACCTGTTCATCCTGAATGAAACACATAGCAATGTTTTAAACATTTTTAAATTCAACCGGCACGATCCATTATTATACATCATCCTGGATAATCCATCTAATCGGCTAGGATGATCTTCTTTTTTAACGATTATCTGGCTTGACTTCTCGGGATGATCATCCATGTCTTATTATCCTGGACGATATCTGATCATCCTGGATAACTTTACCGCCTTTCTGACCAATATCCTAGACGTAATTATTGCACCCGATCAGCCTTAACGATTCTACAATCATCTTGGATGATCAGTCTGATTCTTTATAAACTGAGCCATTCAATCCATTTTTTTCACATAGTTCCTTTTCAACTCTCTTTTGCTCTTACTTCCCTTCTGTTCTCTTAATTATGGCCAGTGAAAAGAGGTCTCGCTATTCTTTCGGAAGTTCCTTGAGGGCGAATCTGGACCCTCGCTTCACTGAGGCAAGCGACCAAGCTGCCTATTTGAGGTACAAAATAGCCAAGATCATAATATCCCGGACTGTCAACCGCACATTCTATCATATCCTATCCTAGATTTATTTGTACACACTTCTTTTACCTTCCTTCTCACTCTTACTTTCCCATTCAACTCCTAGCTTCTTTTTGAATTTTTTACTAGCCTCCGTATAAATTCTTCTTTCACTACTCTCGGGTCCTATATGAATCGATATCCCGTCAAAATCACATATAAAGACTATCAAGAGCTTTTGGCACTTTCCACCATAAGGGATAAACTCCACACCCTATGTTATGATCTTGACTATGACTTGGCTCCAGCCAACCACTTTCTAAGAAACACTAATGCTAACTTTCACTTTAAAGAGTCTAGCACCTTACTCAAAGATGCTAGGACAATCCAACATGTCCTTCGCACCTCAATACTTCTAAAAGCTAGTTATTATATTTATATCACTCCTCTTCTTTCGATCACCACTTTTTATATATTGGCTCATCATGAATTTAATGTCATTGATTTGATTTTTTGCTATATTAAGCATTTGACTAGTATTTGAGATCCATGACATAGGAGGAAACCTAATCTTACCATAGGACATATCATTGCCTATGTCTTAGAATAAAAATAAAACCTCCAATATCCTGCCCCACAAAATTTTCATCCTGCCGTCTGCTCAAAAAACTCCTTCAACATTCTTAACAGTACTCATCTCCACCTAGGGCATGAGGAAGCTGAGGGAGCTGAGGAGGAGGCAGTTCTTGCACCTATTCCTTTGCACTCTCAGCTGGATCAATTGGTGGAGCGATTCAACCAGTGGGAGACATGGTTCAATACCAACGTTACTGCATAGGAGCAGTAACATACTAAGGATTTTGCTTATTTTGAGTCCTATGTGGCTCACTAGCAGCACCAGCATGATAAGGATATGGCCTAACTTGGGGAGCAGTTTGTGACTCTTTCCAGATACTTTCAGCCACATCCACCACCACCACCTCCTCCTTCGGATAATCAGGGGCTGTCTTTCTTTTAGTTTGCTTTTTTTGTGTGATGTTGTTTTTTCTTTTAATGTTATTATTCTGTTAGGTAGTTTTTATTATGTTTCCTTTTTCCATCTCCTTTTTGTGATATCAAAAGGGGGAGTAGTTGTACTAGTTTAAACTATTCTAGTATGTTTTCATTTGTTATGTTTTTATGTTGGTTAGTTGAACTATTTGAATTGTGGTTCTTCACCTGTTTCCTTTAAAACTGCTTTGACTGCTTCAATTATTTTTTTGTATTTGCTATCATTAAAAAGGAGGATATTATTTCTAATCTATTTTTCAGAGAATATAATTTTGATGATAACAAATACTTCTATTTCTCTACGACTGTCTTGCCTATTAATATTTCAGGTCCATAAGATCAAACTACAATTTAAACCAATTCAAGATTTGGTAGAGTAGGTCTGAGTTAGTTTATAAACTTTTCCCTTTCTTGAGTCTATTATAAACGATGTGGTTCTTGATGCTAAGTAACCTTTCACACACACACTTGGGAGAATTTTTTTCAATCTGATTTAGAGTTTTCTATTTTTGCTCATATCATCTGGGATGATCCAAAAATTAGCCTGGATGATCAGTTAAAAATAGAAACCCTAATTAAGGCATCCTGGTTAAGACAGCCGTCATTAAGCTCTTCATTCTAGATGATATTTATATCGGCCAAGATGATAGGCTCAAATCAGAAAGAATCAGTCGCAAGATCTATTTAGGTATTATTTATTTATAAACATTATCCAAGACATCGTCTTGGACAATGTAACACAATTATGCTTAAATTAATCTAGTAACTAAGGAAAGCAATTAAGGTTTGATTGCTCAATCATATCATCCTGGATGATCGCAGAATCGGCCAGGATGATCAGTTCAAAAACCTTAGTTGTTCTTAGATGATTAGAAATCGGCCAGCTACTATTTAGGGTGATACTCTAGACCATTTTTATGGATTTGAACTAATCATCCGGGAAGATCATGAGATCGGCCTGGATGATTAAGCTATTTTTCCAGCGTCCAGACATCCATTCAGTACGATTATCTCGATGATATTTAACAATTTATATTGATCATATAGGATGATATTCTATTATCCTGGATGATATGAACAAAAATCTTGTTATCATCCCAAATCATCCTAACTGATTGAGCTTAATTTGCACTGATCATACAGGATGATATTTATATCATCCTAGACGATAAAGTCAATTTATTATAATTAAGAGCTATTCTGAAGCTCTTTTATTTAAGACCTCTTATTCTACTCAAGAGAGTATCTTTTGCTGCTATTCTGACCTGAGAGAGCCAAGAGGAAAGGGAGAGCAAGGAAGAGAGAGAGGATCTTGTGAGCGGTAGTTTGTGTGGGGTTTCACAAAGGTTGTTCCAAGCAAGGATCTGTCATCATCTTCTCTAGTTGTCGTTCTTAGTTCCTTGAGGGTTCTAGAGATATCTACTTTAGCATCTGATTAAGGTTCTCTACCTACTTCAGGATGAAGCAAAAGGAATTAGGTTCTCTGCCTGCTTCTGGAGGAAGCAAAAGGAGTTGGGTTCTCTGCCTCACCTGGGCTGGTGAAAAGGAGGTTTGTAAAGGCTTCTCCTCCGTATTATGGGGCCAAAAGGAGAGTCACTAAGTTTAGTGCAATACTCAGAGGTCACCTCTGGGGAGTGGACGTAGGTCGTGTTGACCGAACCACTATAAATTTTTGTGTTCTTTATTACTACTGCATTTAATTTCCACACATTGATTTATGTGAGAAATCTTATATTTTATTTTAAGATTATGTTTTGATCAAAAGATTTTTTAAAATACCAATTCACCCCCCCCTCTTGGTTAGCCTTAGGACTAGTTCATAAGGACTTAACATCCCTGTCAAACTTTCAAGTGCCATCAAAGCACTTTCAATTAGTACCTCTATGAGGAGATTTTAAAAAAAGGAGAAATTAAGAACATTCTATGAGGAGAAAGGCATTAGTCACAACTTCTTAGCTCCTAGGACCTCTCAGTAGAACGGGGCAGCTGAAAGGAAGAACGTGACTATAGTGGAAGTCGCTAGAGCCAAGCTTGCTGATTATTTACATCCAAAATATTTTTGGTAGAAGCGATGAATATAACTTGTTATGTGTTGTAAAGGGTGAATGTTAGATCCAAATTGAATAAGACATCTTATGAGATCATGAAGAGTAGGACACCCAACCTTTATGACCTCTATATCTTTGGTTATAATGTTTTTATTCTAAATAATAGGAAATCACTCTTCATAAAATTTGACCCAAAATTTGATGGAGTGTTCTTAGGCTATTCAAGTGTAGGGAAATCCTTTAGAGTGTTTAATAAGAAGACATTAGTGGTGGAGGATACTATTCAGATAGTGTTTGATGAATCTAATTCTAAGAAGTCTAGAGTTCAAGAGGAAGATGACGTAAGTGAGATTACCCAATGGAAATGAAACTATAAATCCAGAAGAAATGATAGAACCTAAAAACACTGATGAAGTAGATGAGATTACCCAAGGAGTAGAAACTAAAAATTTTGGTGGAAAGGGCAAAATCTCGAAACACTTTACCTAGAGATTGGAGATATTCTTCAGGTCATCCTAAAGAATTGATCATAAGAGACTCTTCTGAAGGTGTTAGAATAAGGCATGGACTTTGAAAAGATGTTAACTATAATAGTTTGTTAGGGATATTAAGCCCTTATGAACTAGCCCAAGGCTGACAAAGAGGGGGTATGAATTGGTATTTTAAAAATATTTCAATCAAAACACAAACTCAAACCAAATCAAAATTCACCACAAAGAAAATCTAAGTGCAGAAATTAAATGCATAAATAATAAAGGAAAGTACACACTATATTTATAGTGGTTTGATCAAACTTGTACCTACGTCCACTCCTCAGAGGCAGCCTTCGAGTATTGTACTAAATTTAGTGTCTCTCCTTTAGCCCCCACAGCTAGGTGGAGAAGCCCATACAAAATCACTTCCACCTTCCGCAGTGCGGCGGAGTAGCCAGGACCTTTGACACCAAAGAGATCTTTGTCTTCCCAAAACTTCCCTCAAGATGAGCCTTTAATCCAATGGTACGAAGGAGCAAGCTTGCTGGAGCAATCGTGTGAAACCCCCTCCACACTCTATTGAAACTCCCTCCAAGGATCTTCTCCCTCTCTCAAACTCCACCCTTTCCTCTCTCCCTTTCAAGCTCTCTCTTCAAGTTTTCTCCAGAAGAAATGAAACCTCAATAGCTGTCAAAGACACTTTCAAGGTCTTTTACAAAGCTTAAATAGAGGAGCTCCAAAAAAGCTCTTAAATGCACCAAATTGACATTATCGTCCATGATGATCGCGGGATCATCCTGTATGATGTGCATAAAATAGGGCTTCAAAAAACCCTAAAAACTCAATTTTGGTGCCACATATCATCTAGGACGATTGAAGGATCATCCCGTATGATGTGCTTAAAAAGAAGGCTTAAAAAAATCCTAAAAACTCAATTTTGGTGCCAAAAATCATCCTGGACGATCGCAGGATCATCTAGTATGATGTGCAGAATTTGATCTGACAGTCCCGGACGATATTAGGATAGTCCAGGATGATCAGTACAAAATTGTGTAGATCATCTAGGATGATATTATGGATCGTCCGGGATAATTAAAAGAAAAATTATGGTAATTTGGCTTAGACGATTTAGGAAAATCAAGTATGTCGGCAAACATCATCATGCATGATATATAGATCATCCAGGACGATCAGATTGAAAAATTTAACCATAATTAATCCCCTAAACACAGGATCAATTTAGGCATGACTTGTATTGATCGTCCTGGATGATCAAGATCATCTTGGACGATTAGAACAAAAATTAAATCTTAAAATCTTGCATAAATTAGCATTGGCGAGCCATTTTCCAAGACCATAAAGGATCATTCTGAATGATCCAAAATTGTCCAGTATGATTAGTTTAATACTTGATCTTCTCGTTTTGACAAGATCTCACTCCCTTGAGTGTGTGTGTGTGCATGGTCACCAAGCAAGCATACACCCTTACAAGACATGACTCAAGAAATCAAAATTATATTAATGAATATTACAAATAAAACATGTTCTACCAAAACTTGAGTCTTGAATGGTGCATCATAATCTTAAAAAGTTAGTATACACACAAATAAACATTAATGCAAATACAAGTAGACAACAGAAAGTGATCCATAATATTACTTATCATCAGAAACATAAACACATAAGCTCGAGTTGCAACAAATCACTTTGCCTTCATCTCAATGATTGAACCCACCAACATCATTCAAGCCCTTTCTAATGAATTTTGGATCTTAGCCATGCAAGTGGAATTAAACAAATTTATTAGGAATGATGTTTGGGAGCTTATAGAAATATATAATGGCGAAAGTATAGTAGGAACCAAATGGGTCTTTAAGAATAAAATGAATGATTCTAGTGTGGTGGTTAGGAATAAGGCAAGATTGGTGGCTAAGGGGAATAATAAAAAAGAAGGGATTAATTTTGAGGAGACTTTACCCATGTAGCTAGATTGAAAGTAATTAGAGTGCTACTAGCCTTTCCATGTTATAAGGGATTTAAGCTTTTCTAAATGGATATAAGGAGTGCCTTTTTAAATATGATAATAAAAGAAGATGTGTTTATAGAGCAACCCCCAGGTTTTGAAAATTCTCAATTTTCAAATCATATTTTCACATTAAAAAAGGCTTTGCATGTATTAAATAGGCACCTAGGGTAGGGTATGAGAGGCTTAGCATGTTCTTGCTGGAAAGGGAGTTTGTTAGGAACTACCCTTTTTCTGAGGAGAGTAGGAGATGAATTACTCATTTTCTATATCTATGTTGTTGATATAATTTTGGATATTCTGATAAAAATTTATGTGATGATTGTTTTAAAATAATAAGTAAGGAATTTGAGATGAGTCAATTTTTATTATAGAGTCAATTTTTCTTCTCTATTATCTGGAAGATATTCTCACAACTAAGAGTCTTTAAAGGTTTTGAATGGGAGCTAGCTCTAAAAAATGAAAAGATGCAAAAAATGAGCCCAAAAAGAAAAATTAAAAAGATGCACAATGATTGCCAAAAAATTGAAAGATACACAAAGTGTATCAGAAATTAAAAGATCTGCAAAGTGTGCCAAATAAATGACAAGAAGTACAAAATGAGCCCACAAGAAATCAAGCTTCCTTCTCTTTCAAACATTTAAATCTTATAACAATTCAAATATCACTTGATATTTTCAAAGACTTGATTATTGAAACTCATGATTGTGACCAATTACTTTGCTATGTTATTATATAAGATATTTTTTTGGAATGAAGTTTTAAATGGATCACTTTTCTTATTTAATTATTTTTCTTAAGTTAGATCTTTGTTTCCAAATAATGGTTTATTTTGTGAGAAGTCTGAGCTAGGGTTAACAGGATCAGTTGTTCTATCATTTTTAGGATTTTAATGATGTTAATTTATTTTTTTAACTAACTTTTAATCCAATCATAAGAAAAATTTATCATTATCTAGTATGATTTAAAAAAAATGGTTTTCTAATATTTTTACTTTTTTTATCATATTTTTAAATGTTTTTTCTCATTTTTATTATGCTTTATTTATTTTGGGACCTCTAATGATAATCTTTATCTATCTTCAAATTTTTATTTTCACATCTTTATGGATGATTTTCTTATCATCCTAGACTTTATTATCAATACACTATTCATCATCCTTCCAATGACTGATATGACTATATTATTTGTTATCATTTAGGATGATCCACATCATCCTGAACGATATGATAAAATTCTATCTCAATTATTAGTGATCGTTCTAGACGATCCACTTATTCATCCTGGATGATCCATGTGGCAAAAATGGTTAAACATTTTAAATTTGGCTAGTATGATTCATTACTATAAATCGTCCAGGATGATCCACCTGTTTGTCCTAAATGATCCTTAAAATCAAAGATCATACTGGCTGACTCCTCGGGATGATAACTAGTGTCTAATCATCTTGGACAAAGTTCGATCATCTTGGATGATAGGACCACCTTTTTGACCAATCGTCCTGGACACAATTATTGCTCTTGATCATCCTAGATAATTCTACAATCATCCAAGATGATTTGACCAACTCTTTATAAACATCTATTTTTGCACCATTTTTTTCACAACGAACTTTTTCAATCCTTACTTCCTCTCCCTCATACATTCAATGGCTGGTGGTAAGTGCTCTAAAATGCTTACTGGAAGCTCCTTGAGGGCCACTGTCGACCTTCAATTCACTAAGGCAACAGATCATGCTGCTTATCTCCAATACAAAATAGTATGTATTACATCTTCCAAGATTTTCAATCCCGCACTCTTACTTATCATTTATTAGATTTCTTTGCTCATAATACCCTTAATTTCATTTTGACCCTTTCATTCTCATTCCACTCTTTGCTTTTAAATGAATTCTTTTCCAATTTTTGAATTAACTCTACCTATACTAGGTTGTAATCCTATGTCAATAAGAGACCTGTAGAAATCACCTATTAAGTTTGTCATGAACTTCTTCAACTTTCCACAACTAGCAAAAAACTTCACATCTTAGCTTTAGATCATGACTTCAATTGAAGACCTGTCAGTTAATATTTGAGACACACTAATGCCACTTTTCATGATGGTACCTCTAGTTCTCTAGTAAAAGATGTTAGGACCATTCAACATGTCCTTAAAAGCTCTATAATTCCGAAGGCTGGTGATCATATTCACATTACTCCTCTACTCTAAATTGCACCATATTATATCATGGATCATAGGGATTTTAATGTTAGTGATCTTATTTTTTGGTACATTAAATACTTGACTAGTATTAGGGATCCCGATCATAAGAGGAAATAAAATTTGGCTCTAGGATACATCATTGCATATGTTCTTGAAAAAAAATGAAACCTTTAGTATCCTACCCTACCAAACTACCAACCTGTGTTCTACACCAATAACTCCTTCCATGTCCTTAACAACACATGCCTCCATCCAGAGCACGAGCAGGTTGAGGGAGTAAAGGAAGAGGTTATTCCTGAACTTGTTCCTATCCGTCAGTAGTCACATCTAGATCAATTGGTGGAGAGGTTTGACTAATGGGAGGCTAGGTTTTACTCCTACATCATTGCACGGGAGTAGTAGCATGCAGTGGATGTTGATTGTTTCAATGCATATGTAGCCCAACAACAGTAGCATCAAGACATGGATATGGCTTGGTTTAGGGAGAATTTTTTTTCCATTCACAGTTTTTTTTGAGCCACCACCACCACCTTCTTCACCTGATCAGGATCCTTCGTACCTGTAGATTGCTTAGTTTTTTTGTGTGATGTTTTGTACTTATTTTTGTACTTTATTCTATTTAGTGGTTGTTTTACTGTTTCCTTATTTTTGTGATATCAAAAAGTAGAGTAGTGTTAGTATTATATCATTTGTATCATTTGCTTGCTTTAGTAAAAATTTCTTTACTTTACTTATATTGTTCTCCTTTATTTTATGTTCATTTTTTTAATAAATTAAAAAGAAAAAATATGTGATTTAAATTGTTCAAATAATAATATTTGTGATCATCAAAAAATGGGAATTATAGATCTGGACCCAAGCATTGTGATTTTGATGATAGCAAATATTATTATTTTTTTAGTACTGCCATTCATGCATATCTATTTATGTGGCTAACTCACTAACCTTTTAGGTTCATAAGTCTGCTTGGATCGTTAATCAGCTCAAGATCAAGTATACTAGAATTGAGTCATTTTGTAATTTCTATTTCAATGTATCTTTTACCTTTTCTTCTTATAATAAGATTATTAAGAAATTGTCCTAGACGATCAGTTAAAAATAGAAATCCTAATTAGGGTATCTAGGTCTTATAAATTTTCTTAAGCAAATCATCATGGATGAAAATCTCATCGTCTTGGACGATATGCTCAAATCAAAGATACTCAACCGCCAAATTCATTTAGGTAAGATTTTATTTTTAGATTTTTTTCTAATCATAGAGAATGATCCCATATCATCCTAGATGATTCATTACAATCATGCCTAAATTAGTTAGGTGGTTAAGAAAAGTAATTAAGTTTATATTCATTGATCATATCACCTGGACGATTGCAGGATCGTACTAGATGATCAGTAAACAAAACCTTAGTTTTCTCTTGAATCACTTGGACGTCCTGAACTATATGTTGGAAAATTAGTTATAATTCTTCATCATCTATATGTTTTTCCTGGACTACTTGAATTATCTATTTGATAATAATCACTAATTTTGAACTAATCATACAACATAATCCAAGAATGGTCCTAGACGATCAGTTATATTTCTTCAGCGTCTATATATCTACTGGACATCCCGAACTATCTGTTGGATGATATGTATGATTTTGAACTAATCATATAGGATGATATCTGCATCATCCTAGATGATCAAGATAAACAATGTGTTATAATCATATAATAGACCCAGATCATTCTAGTTGGAAGGGCTGAATTATACCAATCATGTAGGACGATATGTTGATCATCTTGGATGATCTTTGAGGGAAAGCTAAAAACTAGGGAAACTTTTAAGGCTATCTTTATAAGAACTATTATTTAATAATTAGAGTATATTTTGTTATTTTCCTGACATGAGAGAGCTTAGAGGAGGAGAGGGAAAGCTTGGGAGAGATAGAGAGAATCTTATGAGGGGGAGTTTGTGAGGTGTTCATAAATGTTGCTCCAAACAAGGATTTGAGTCATCTTCTCCAATCATCATCATTGTCTCCTTGGTGGCCATAGGGAGGTCTTTGTTAGAATTAGATCAAGGTTCTCTACCTGCTTTTAGAAGAAGCTAAATGAGTCAAACTTCTCTGCCTCACTGAGGTCAGTAAAAGAGTTTGTAAGGGCTTCTCTGCCTTGCTATGAGAGCAAAAAGAGAGACACTATTGCTTAGTGCAATACTTGGAGGAGAAACTCCGGGGAGTGGACATAGGTCAAGTTGATCAAGCCACTATAAAATCTGATGTATTCTTTTTGTGTTTATTCCTTCACTTTATTTTCCACATTTTTATGTGCTTGGTTGTATGGTTAAAATATCTGATTTATTTTACTAATCACTTTCGCATAAAGGGTTAATCTTATTTGTTTTAAAATATTAAAAAAAAGTTTCAAAAAATATTTTGTTTTTTGTTTAAGAATTTTTAATACTACCAATTCACCCTTCATCTTAGTTAGCCTTGGGCTAGTTCATAAAGGCATAAAAACCCTAATAAACTTTCAGTTTGGATATATGTTATTGGTGATTTCACTCAAGTTTTGCATTGTAATATTGAAGCTTTAAATTTATATTATTGTGCCTCTTTTGTTTATGCTACTTCTTCTTGTTATCCCAGGAAATTGTTATGGGAGCAACTCATCAACTTTTATAATATTTATAACTTTCCCTAGCTTGTTGGAGGAAATTTTAACACTATCTCTAATCCTTCTGAACGTATAGGGGGTTTTTCTCCTATATATCAATATATAGAGGATTTTTAATAATATGATTATGGACTATAATTTAATTATTATTGGCTTCTCAGGTAATAAATTCACTTGGAGTCGTGGTCATTTATGGCGACATTTGGATAGGGTGTTGTTTAATGATTGTTGGCTTAACTCTTTTGATTCTATTAGTGTTGTACCTCTTAATAGGACTCTTTTTAAACATTCTACCTTATTAATTAGTCTCAAGATTAGTCATATTAATTCTCCGTCTCAATTTAAATTTTTTAAAACATGTGGTTGTTTCATGACTCTTTTCTAGATTTGATTCAGGAAAATTGGCATGCCCATTACATCTTGATAGCTCTCTCTTTAGCATGAGGAGATTTTGGTTTAAGCTGAGAAAGGCTAAAATAAATTTTAAACTAATGGAATCATAATGTTTTTAAAAATCTTTTCTCCAATATATTGAATACTGATGAGAAAGTGAACACTTTTGAAACTAATTGTCAATTGTTTCCTTCTGATGATAATTTCAATTTATTGAGGGATGCTAAAGATTGCCTTTTTAAAATACAAGTTCAGGAGAAAGCTTTTTGGAAACAAAAAGTGGTTGTGAAACACCTTGTTGATGATGATAATAATACCAAGTATTTCCATGCTTTAGTTAAGAGGAAACATGCCAAAAATTGTATTAATAAAATTAATCGTGATTATGAATTTTTTACTGAGGATGGCTTGGAAATTACTAATCTTGCTATTCAACATTTTCAAAATCTTCTCAATAAAGATTTTAATCCTGCTCATATTAATAACCCTTCTATTATCCCTAACTTTATTTCTCAAGAGGATAATGAGTTTCTTTCTAAACCTCCTTCTTTAGAGAAAGTTAAAGAGATTGTTCATGGCATGAATGGTGACTCTGTTGCTGGGTCGGATGGCTTCACCACTAAGTTCTTTCAGAAGTCCTGAAATATTATTATTAATGATATTGATTCTCTTATTTTGTAATTTTTATTGGTAATATTATTCCTAAGTTTTTTACTTCTATTTCTATTATGCTTATTCCCAAGAATAACTCTGTTAGTAATTAGAATAACTTTAGACCTATTTGTCTTTGTACCTTCTTTAATAAATTGCTTTCCAAACTTCTTATGAATTATTTAAATTCTTTTTTTCTAAAATTATATCGCCTTTTTAATTGGGTTTTATTAAAGGGTGGAATCTTGCAAATAATATTCTTTTGGCTTAAGAATTTTGTCAATATTTGGTTGTTAGGGTGATAGGCAGCAACATGATTTTGAAACTTGATATTGCAAAGCTTATGATAACATTGATTGGAACTTTTTTTACAATATTATGAAGTTATTTTGTATTGATTCAATTTTTATCAATCTTATTAAAAATTGCATAGGGGGATCTTATTTTTCAATCATTATTAATGGTAAAAGCAATGGTTTTTTAAATTCTCTCATGGTCTTAGACAAGGTGATCCAATTTTTCCTACCCTTTTCATTATTGCTACTTAGTACTTATCTAGAAGCCATGCTAACCTCTTTGAGAATTCTCCTAGCCTATGTTTTAGATCTTTGGGTTGTTTTCTTATCTCTCATATATGTTTTGTTGATGACTTTATCATTTTTACACTTGATTTTATGTTAATAGGATCAATAAACTTATGGTTTTTTTCATCAATTTGAAATGGTTAATAGTTTTTCTTTGAATAAACATAAGGGTTATTTTATTTCCTCCAAGAAAGTGTCGAATGACCATATTTTGACAAATAAAGAATTAACTGGTTTTGCTCATGGTTATTTGTCTATTAAATACCTTGGGGTGCCTTTTTTTAAAGGTAAAAAAAAAACTTTTCTTTTCAATGATCTTATTTCTTCTATGCTGAACAAGCTTTTATCCTGGGATTCTAATTTTTTATGTTTTTGGGTAGATTAATTCTTATCATAAGTGTTATTTGTACGCTTCCTATTTATATTTTTCAAACTCTTTTTCCTACTCAAGCAGAATGCAATAGGTTTGATAGGCTTTTTAATAATTTTTTTTGTAAAGGGGCTAGTAGCAATTTTAAAATTATCTGTTTCTCTTGGGACAAATGTTGTGATGTTATGGAAGAGGGGGACTTGGGGTGTAAGAGTATGTATGATTTGGCCTATGCTTTTTTCCTTCAAGTTATGGTACAACTTTCATGTTAAAGTGAACCTTTGGGCTAATTTTATGTTTATTAAGTATTGTGTGGTTAAACATCCGACTACCTTTAATTTTAACATAGGTAATTCTAAAGTGTGGAAGAGACTTTACAAAGTTAAATGGGTTTTTTAGCACTTATCTCTTGGTGTTTGATAGTGATATTTTTTTTTTGGCAAGATAGTTGGTTGGTGATCAATCTATTGATTCTATTACTAACACCTCCTCCACTATGGATGTTAAGGTGAATTATTTTTTAATGATAATTGTTGGAATTTTGAGAAACTTGCTAATGTCATCCTTGACTCTATTTTTAATGAATCTTGAACCTCCCCCTAAACACTGACTCAGATGATTTATTTTTATGTGGATTATCCAAAGATGGTTGTTTTAAATTAAAGGTTGCATGCCAAGCCTTTATGTTGTAAATATGAATTCAAGAATTAAAATTTTGATGATAGCAAACATTTTTGACATCTATAATTTTCTATGATTGCCCTGCCTACTAATGTTTCAGGTCTATAAGGTCAATTTCAAATCAAGCCAGCTCAAGATTGGATAGATTAGGACTAAGTTAGTCTGTAAGTGTACGTCAAGTGTTTTTACCTTTTCTTGAGTCAAATATAACAAAGTGGGTCCTGATGCTAAGTAACCTTGCACACACACACACTGAGAGGGAAAACATCTGTTTATTTTAGAGTTTTTTATTTTTAATCATATCATCTGGGATGATCCAAAATCATCCTGGATGATTAGTTAAAAAAACAAACCCTAATTAGGGCATACTATTTAGGACTTCCGAATTAAGCAAATTATCTTGGATGATATTATCAACATTATGGATGACATGCTCAAATAAAAAAGAATCAGCTATTAACTCTTTTAGGCATGGTATTATTTTTAGACATCGTACAGGGCATCATCCTAGACGATGCTTTACAATTATGCATAAATTAGTATGATGATTAAGAAAAAGTAATTAAGATTTGATTATTCGATTATATCATCCTGGATGATCACAGGATCATCCTGGACAATCAACTAAATAAAACTAAGTTTCTTCCTGGATGACCAGAATGATGTTATGGATGATAAGTATTCATTTAAATTAATTGTATTAGATAATCTAAGAATCGTACTGGCTGATTAGTTATTTTTTCAACATCCAAAATGAAAAGTCTGGATGAACAAAGTGATGTTCTGAATAAATCTTATTGTTTTTAAACTAATCATACATGACATGTCCCATCATCCTGGACAATTAGAATAAATAAATCTTCTCATCATCCAACCTCCTCTTGGCACAAACTCCCCTAGATCATCCTAGCTGATTGAGTTAAATTTGTGTTGATCATACAGGATGATCCATCAATCATTCTGGATGATCTTTGTCAGTTTGTTACAATTTAGGGCAAATTTGAATCCCTTTATATGAGACCTATTATTTACTCAAGATGATATCTTTTGCTTCTCTCCTAACCTGAGAAATCCAAGAGGAGATAGAGAGTTTGGGAGAGAGATAGAGGATCTTATGAGGGGAGTTTGTGAGGGTTTCATAAAGGTTTCTCCAAGTAAGGATCCAAGTCATCTTCTCCAGTTATTCTCCCTAGTTCCCTGGAGGTTCTAGAGAGGTCAACTTCAATGATTAATTGAGGTTCTCTGCGTACTTCTAGAAGAAGCGAAATGAGTTGGGTTCTCTGCCTACATAAGGATGAAGTGAAAGGAGTTAGGTTCTCTGCCCCATCGGGGGTTAGTGGAAAGGAGTTTTGTATAAGCTTTTCTGCCTTATTATGGGAGAAAAAGGAGAGTCACTGAGTTTAGTGCAATACCCAGAGGAGAGGCTCCGGGGAGAGGACATAAGTCAAGTTGACTGAACCACTATAAAATCTGGTGTGTTCTTTCTTATTGTATTTTTCATATTTAATTTCCACACTTTATTTTTTGTGAAAGATTATTTTGTTCATGGATTTAAAAAATTTCAAATAATCATGATTTTTGTTTAAGAATTTTTGAAACACCAATTCACCCCCCCCCCTCTTGGTTAGCCTAGGGCTAGTTAATAAGGGCTTAACATCCCAAACAATCTTTTAAGTGGTATCAGAGCAGGATTCATAAAATCTAGTTTTTAAAAACTTATTACTTTCGATCCACGGCCAACTTCGATAATCATAATAGTGCAGAAGGGCTTTCTATTACCTGACCATTATTTGATAATATATCTTTTGATTTATAAAAAACTTGTATGTCCACATTTTTACAATCAATTGACTATCACATGTGTATGCTTATTAAATAAGATTATTCTCCACCATCATGTGAAATCAATGACATAAAAACTGAACTACCTTTTATTAAATTGACTCTTGATGATATGGATTTATCATAACTTAATGCAAAATGCTTGAACTTTTTTTTTTGTACTTTAAAATTTGAAGATTACTTGAGTGACTCAACTTGTACCACTGGTAATGAAATATGAGATAAATTATGTATCACTTATGAGGACACGTCTGAAGTTAGCAATCTATATTAAATATTCTTCTTCATGACAACAAACTATTTTGCATGAAACCTAGTAAAATGATATCTAAAATATATACTAGGTTTACTCAAATTATTACCTCACTTAATGCCTTAGGAAGAGAGCTAACTAACTATGAAAAAGTTAATAAAATTTTGAGATGCTTTCCTTCTTCCTTTGATGCTAAGATTAATGCAATAATTGAATCAAAGGATTTGAATATTTATTTTGTTGATAACTTACTTGGATAACTCATTGCTTATGAGCAAGGAGTGAACAAAAGACAACTTGATACAGGTGAGAAAAAGGAGAAATATATGATGCTGAAGGCTAATGATACGAATATTGATTCTTCTAGGTCTAAAAGCGATGATGTTGACTTAATCACAAGGCAATTCAAAAGCTTTTTAAGGAAAAAAGCAAAAGAACCATTGGAAGTGAAATAAAGGTAAGAGTAGCAAGAATTCTAAAAGTTCTACTGATATGATTTGTTTTGAATGCAAGAAGCTGGGAAATATTAAAGCTGATTGTCCTACACTTAAAGCTCACCTAAGAAAGGAGAAGGGTGAGGAGAAATTTAAGTTCAGAAAGGATAAGAAGCCGATCCAAATAATGTTATGGGTAGATTTTGCATTAGACTCCTCTGAGACTGAAGCTGAAGAGGAGACTATAAATTTGTGCTTGATGGTAGATGATCATCTCGGTTAATCTGATAAAGAAGAGGTATATGAACTTGAGAAATCACATGCTAGCTTAAAATTGAAATTTTTAAATTTGCAAAAGAGCATGAAGTTTTATTTAAAAATTACTCCACACTTGATAGCAATCACATGTCATTACTTGAGGAGTTTGATGCTTTAAATAAGATGCATATTGAATTATCTGATGCATATGATACCTTGAAGTCATCGTATATTGAGCTAGAAAAAGAGTTCAAGAAATTAGAAGAACTTGCATGGTAGATAGATAATAATGAACATCAACTAAAAGTGGATGTGACAGCATATGAATATAAAAATAAAGCATTAAAAGAAAACTCATAGAATTCGAAAATGATAAATCATCATTGCATGCATCACACAACTTTAAGAAGAGGCATCACTGTTGAGATAGTTGCTATTTGATTTTGTATGCTTGATATTCTTGCAACTTGTACATTTTTAATGACTCCAAATATTATTGCTTTGATTATTATTTTCCCTAACATATTTTTGGAAGAATTGTTTCTACTCTTGTTTGTACTAATATTTCAGGAAATTCATACTCTGGATTGTTGAAGACTTCAAATTAAGATCAGTTTAGAGTGTATTATAAATTGAAGTCTATATTTTTCATTTTATTGAGTCTAAGAGAGTGTGATTGTAAGAGTAACTGAGTATACACACACACACACTAGGGAGAGTCTTAAAATTTATATTTTTAAATTGATCGTACAATACAAAACTAGTTCGTACGGGAGGATCTAGTTAGTTATTTTCCCTAACGAGCAATAGAGCGAACATAGATGACCAAATTTTTTTCTAAGTAAAGATCGTATGGACTATTTTTTTCATTCATACCAAGATGATCGGCTCTTGTAAGTTCTTGAATGTAGTTCATATGGATGATATTTTTTGTTCGTATCAGGATGATGCCTCTGGTACATCCTCGAATGAAGTTCGTACGGATGATATTTTTCATTCGTACCAAGACGATGCCCTCTGGTATGTCCTCGAATGAAGTTCGTACATATGGTATTTTTTGTTCATACAAGGATAATGCCCTCTTGTATGTCCTTACATGAAGTTCGTATAGATGATATTTTTTAATCATACCGGGATGATGCCCACTTGTTCATCCTCGAATGCAGTTCATACGGACAGTAATTTTTTATCATACCAGGATGATGAGCTCTGGTTTGTCCTCGAACAAAGTTCATACATACAATAATTTTTTATCATACTGGGACGAATGGTTCTGGTCTGTTTTTATCCATTTCATCCTGACAGTTTGCACACACTAACTTTGAAATTTTCTATTCATATCGAACAAACATAGTTCATACCGGACAATGATCGTGTACAAATACATTTCATACCGATCCATAATGTGTTGGTATGCAACAATTTTTGAACTATTTGTACGTACAAAATACACTCGTACAGGATGATCGTGGATGATCAAATTTAGAAATTTTAGTTTTTTTGATAGTTTTTTGTGTCTTTTCTATAAAAGGTCCATTAAAAACTGACAATTAATCTTTTTGTCACTTGGTCTTTGTGATTGGTAAAGGGTAATTGAAGGAGAGAGTGTGAGAGAGTGTTTGAGAGAGATTTTTTCCTACTGAGCATGAAGGGTTAACAAGGTTACTCAAAAGTAAGGATCTCTGTGTATAATTTATATTTCTTCACTCTTCCTCTTGTCTTTATATATTGCTCGTGTAAAGATCTTTGAAGAAGATTTAGTTTTCTGCCAACACTTAGATAGTGTGAATAGCCGAAAGTTCTTTTCCTACACTTGGAGAGTGTGAACAGCTGAAGGTTCTCTGCCTATATTTAGAGAGTGTGAATAGTCAAAGGTTCTTTGCCTACACTTGGAGAGTGTGAATACCCGAAGGGTCTCATCCTACACTTGGAGGGTGTGAAAGGATGAAGGTTTTCTGTCTACATTTGGAGGGTGTGAAAGGATGATGGTTCTCGATCGCACTGGGATTACTGGAAGAGAGTTTTATAAAGGCTTCTCCACCTTGCTGTGTGAGCAAAAGGAGAGTCACTTTGGTAATAGTGCAATACCTGAAGTGGGAGACTTCATGGGGTGGATGTAGGTCATATTTGACCGAATCAATATAAAATTTTATGTCTTTTTATTTTCGCTACTTTTAATTTCTGCAAGTTTAATTTTCTATGGTTGGAAAATCATTTTAAAAATTTTAAAATTAACTTGCTCAGTTTATTAATCAATTTCACATTTTAAAATCCAAGAAGGTTAAAATTTAAAATTACCAATTCACCCCACCCCTTCTTGGTTAGCCATGGGACATTTACTTTATATCTAACAACCTATTCTAGAAACAACAATATTCAACAAGTGGTATAAGAGTCTAATTTTAAATCCATAAGTTTAGACTACTTTTTTATTAATGAGCATGACTACTTTTGGAAACCAGAACACACCTGAAGGGTATTTGATCACTAGACCTCCTTTATTTGATAGCATCCCTTTTGATTTTTGGAAAACATGCATCTTTATATTTTTACAGTCATTTGATTATCATATGTGGGTCTTAGTACAAGAAGGGCATACACAACCAACTAGATTAGTTGATGGCATTAGAGTTCAAATTCCCTTTGTATAATGAATTGTAGAACAACGTGACTTAGCATAACTAAATGCTAAATATTTAAACATTTTCTTTTGTGCACTTTAATCTGAAGAGTACATATAGGTTTCCAATTGCAAAAGTGGAAAGGATATATGGTATAGACTTTATATCACTTATGAAGGGACTAACGAAGTAAAGCAATCTAGACTTAACATCTTGTTACATGACTATGAACCATTTCGTATGAAACCCAATGAATATATTTCTGACATTTACATAAGATCACACAGATAATCACTTCTTTGCATGCATTAGGTAGGGAATTAACAAAGGCTGAAATAGTTAATAAGATTCTCTATTGTTTGCCTACTACTTATGATTTAAAAATAACTATTATTACCAAGTCTAAGGACTTAAATATTTACTCTATTGACAATCTTCTTGGATCACTAATTGCTTACGAGTAAGGAGTGAGTCAAAGAAAGATTTATGTAGGAGAAACATGAAAGGAGAAGAACATAGCACTGAAGGTGGAGGAGTCTGAGAGTGATCCATCATAACCTGAGGATGAGGATGACATTACCTTAATGACTAGGCAATTTAGGAACTTTCTAAAGAGGAAGCAGAAGAGAAACCAACAATCGAATAAAGGTAAATTTCATAAGAATGTCAAGCTTTCAAAAGATGTGATTTGCTATGAATAAAGGAAACTCGGATATGTAAAATTAGACTGCCCAAAACTTAAAGCCACTCATAGTAAGGATAAGGTAGAGGAGAAACCAAAAGAGAAGAAGGGAAAGAAGAAATTCTAAATAGCTTTTTGGGCGAACTCAGCTTCAAACTCACCAGAAACTAAAAATGAGGAGGAAGTCACCAACTTGTGCTTTATGGTCTATAATATTGATCAATCAGATCAAGAAGAGGTATGTGACTTAACTTATGCTGAACTTTTAAAAGTTTATGAAAGAATACATGATGCATATAGGAAGTTAAATAAATGCTAAATAAAATGCATGCTAGTCAAAATTTGGAATTGCAAGAACTACATAGAGAGCCCGAAATTCTTAGGAAAGATCTTGCATTAATTAATAATAATCACATGTGCTTACTTGATGAATTCAATAACTTGAATAAGGAGAATGAAATTTTGAAAATATCCTTTGCTCAATTAGAAAAGACTTTAAAATTTTTATGGATGAATTAGCAAATAGAGAACATCATTTGAATTTTTCCAATCATGTGTTAGAAGATGTAAATGCATTTCTAAAGTTGAAAGTAAAAGCACTTGAGTAAAATAGGAAACTTCCAAAACTTGAAGATTTTACTAATCCTATTTAGTATCCCAAATTTTTACAAACCAGAAAGAATCAGAGTAGTTATAAATGATTGAGAAATCCATTTCCTAAAATTAAATGTTACACTAGTTGATTGATTAGACATATCTCACACACTTATACTTTTGATAGAAAAACACATTTAGTGTGGAGACCTAAGATGCATAAACCTAGATATATCCACATGCATCTATTTTTAATTTGCCAAAAGGTGAACCCAAACTAGTTTGGGTTCACATGTCTAACATTTGATAATTTTATAAGAACGCTCTCATAAAAGGCCTCGTGAGAGCATTTAGTACATGGAGATTAGTTATGTTGCAAATATATTTTCATGACTTATGTTTTGATGATTGACAAACACTATTGATTCTCTTAGACTACATGTTACTTCTAACTTTTCAGGAACTAAAGATCGGACGAACAAACGAAGCCAGTTCAAGATTGCGTAGGTTAGGATTGTGTCAGTCTGTACTTTGCTTTTTCTTTGATTTTTCTCTTCTTGAGTCTATTTATAATGTTTAAAGATACTGATGCTAAGTAACCCTACACACACACTTGAGAGACTTAGAAATTTTGTTTTTACTCAAATCGGCCAGGACGACATTTACATCGTCCAGGAAGATATGGCTTAAAATAGAAATTCTAATCAGGGATTCTTAATTAAGGCAGTCATCATTAACAGATCGGCCTAGATGATATGTGTATCGGCCAGGACGGTAAGCTCAAAATAGAAAGAAATTGCCGCCATAAATAATTAAGGTATTCTGTATTTTTTTGTAATCGGCCAGGATGATATTTTATAATTATGCCTTAATTGATCAAGACTAATCAAGGAAGTAATTAAGGATGATTGATATGATCATATCGGCCTGGATGATCTCACGATCGGCCGGGCCGATCTGTTCAAAAATCTTAGTTACTCCTGGACGAAAAATATCGGCCAGCTTGAATTCAGTGCGATGCTCTGGACGATTTTCCTCTGATTTGTACTGATCGGTCGGGACGATCGTTAAATCATCCTGGACGATCAAGCCAATTTTAAATCATCCAGCTTACATTCAGGGCGATGCTCTGGCCGATCTTTTGAGATTTGTATTGATCGGCCAGGACGATGTCCATATTGTCCTAGACGATATTGTCGGCTACTTGCAATTAATGAACTCCTTTTAAGCTCTTCTATTTAAGAGCTATTGTTCAATGTTTTGAACAATCGTTTGCTACTGCCTTGACCTGAGAAGACCTTGAGGAGAGAAAGAGAGAGAGGGAGAGAGAGAGGATCTTGTGAGGGTGAACTTGTGAGGGAATTCATAAGGGTTGCTTCAAGGATCGCTCTGCTTCTTCTTCATCTAGAGTTTCTCATCCATGGAAGGGTCGGTAGAGGTAAGGATTCAGCATCTGATTATGGTTCTCTGCCAGCTTCAGGAGGAAACAAAAAGAGATAGGTTCTCTGCCTTTCCGGGTTGTCAAAAAGAGGTTCTTTGTAAAGGCTTCTCCGCCTAGCTGTGGGGGCTAAAGGAGAGTCACGATTGTAGTGCAATACTCAGAGGGCGCCTCCAGGGAGTGGGCGTAGGTCGAGTCGACCAAACCACTATAAATTTATGTGTTCTTATTTCTTGCTTCCGCACTTTCAATTTCCGCGCTTATTTTTCTTGTGGTGTGATTTTGGTTTATGAGATTTTTACTTCTTTGTGAAAAGAATTTTCAAAATACCAATTCACCCCCCCCCCACCTCTTAGTTAGCTTGGGCCAGTTCTATAGGGCTTAACATCCCTAACGAACTTTCAAGTGGTATCAGAGCGGGATTCATAAAAAAATAGTTTAAAAACTTTTTGAATTTTGATCCATGGCTAACTTTGGGAATCGTAACACTATAGAAGGGTATTCTATTACCCGAGCTCCCCTGTTCGATAACCTACCTTTTGATTTCTGGAAAACCCGCATGTTAAAATTTTTACAATCTACTGATTATCGCATGTGGATATTTATCAAAGAAGGTTATTCTCCACCTTCTCGTGAAATTAATGGTGTTAAAACTTAAATTGCTTTTACTTAATGGACTTTTGATGAAAGAGATTTAGCCCAATTAAATGTAAAATGTTTGAACTATTTTTCTGTGCTTTAAAATCTGAGGATTACATGTGTGTTTCTACTTGCGAAACTGGTAAAGAAATTCGGGATAAATTGTGTATCACTTATGACGGCACTAATGGAGTTAAACAATCTCGTTTGAATATTCACTTGCATGACTACAAACTTTTTCGTATGAAATCATCTAAATCTGTTTCTGACATGTATACTAGGTTTACACATATAGTCACTTCACTGCATGCATTAAGATGAGAACTTTAAAACTATGAAAAAGTGAACAAGATTTTGAGATGCTTGCCTTCGTCATATGATGCTAAAAGCACTGCAATCACTGAATCTAAGGATTTAAACATTTATTCCATTGATAACTTACTTGGCTCACTCATTTCTTACGAGCAAGGGGTTAATCAAAGAAATCTTGATGCAGGTGAGAAGAAGGAGAAAATAGTTGCACTGAAGGCGAACAAATCTGAGTCCGATTCTTCTGGGTCTGAGAGCGATGAAGTTGCCTTCATCACAAGGCAATTCAAAAGCTTTCTAAGCAAGAAGCAAAAGCATCATTAGAGAAAAGGTAAGGATCATTAAAATTCTAAAGGATCTTCTGATGTAATTTGTTATGAATGCAGGAAGCCTGGACATGTGAAAGCCGATTGTCCTACACTTCAAGAACACTCGAGCAAAGACAAAGAAAAGGGTGAGAAGAAACCCAAGTTTAGGAAGGACAATAAGAGAGTCCAAAAGATGTTCTGGGCAGAATCTGGTACTGATTCCTCTGAGATTTAACCAGAGTAAGAGACAACAAACCTGTGCTTAATGGGGGAAGATCATCTTGAGCAAAGTGATGAGGAAGAGGTATGTAAACTAACCTATGATGAATTGTTTGAGATTTGTGAGAAAATCTATGCATCATACAAAAAACTTAAGAAGACATGTTTTTCTTGTGGCATGCTAGGACACATCTCACACACTTGCACCATTCACCATAGTACACATTGGGTATGGAGACCTAAGGTACATGATTCACAGCATACCACACCTGCATTGTATTCTACTTTTCCTTAGAAGGGACCCAAACCAGTTTGGGTTCCTAAATCTGACTGTTGTTGAGTTTTGCAGGGGTGCTCTCACCAAAGACCTCGTGGGAGCATAGGATAATTAGACATATGGAGGCTCGTAGCTCTAAATTTCTTAAACTTGCTACTTCGTAATTTCTTGAAATGTTTTTTAATTAGTTTTGTGTTATTTTTGTTGTGTGCTAGCTTTTTGGTGTTTTAGATTGTTTTGTTTTCGCTTTGCTTTTATGTTTGGTTTTCTATATGATTATTTTTTAAGCTTTCAAATTTTGGAGATTTAAAGCCATTGATTATCATATCTAAATCAGTTAAAGGGAGAAACATCGTTGATGGTTTCCCTCCCTCTAACCTCTTTTAGTGACATTATTTTCTTTTCTAGACAAAAGTCTATCTCATATTGACAACTGGTTTTTGAAACTAAGATTTGTTTTATCTTGTTACAATAATCTATCTTGTGCATAATATTCAAAGTCCTTATATATCTTTCAAGTTAAATGAAATCTTGCCATTGCATTTATCACATGATTATGATTTTGTTTTGTGGGTTGTTCTTCCCTATGTTAGAGAGAGAGCTCCTATTCTCTAATATTTGGAGGATATACTCACAACTAAGGTTCTTTTTAAGGTTTTTTTTTAAAGAGAATTTAGCTTGAAAGAATTAAGAAGGAAAGTGAATAGGATGCAAAATTGAAATGAAAAATATATACACAAATGTGTATCAAAAATCAAGATGCTCAAAGAGCCAAATCAAAGATACAAGAGGCATAAAATGAGCCCACTAAATACAAGCTATTATCTCTTTTCTGAACTCTTAAAACTTAGCGAACTCATTGGTTATTTGATGCTCTCAAAGGATTGATTTCAAATTCCATGATTGAGACAAATTACTTTGGTATATTATTTAAAAAATATTTTCTTTGTAACCAAGTTTTGATTGAATCTTATTTTTATCCAGTAAAGTTTTTCTGAGTTAGATCTTTTATTTTTAAAAAGACGATTATTGCTTTGAAAGAAGTCCGAGCTAGGGATTAACAAGATCGGATATTCTACCTTTTTCAGATTTTTGAGTTGTTAAACTATTTGATCATTTAAATCTCTAAAATTTAATTGTTTGAGAAATTTGACATATGGATTCTTTGTTAACACAAAAAAAAAAAAAAAATCTTTTTTCCATTTTTTTGGTTTTTAGTTTTTTTTTTATTGTTGTTTCTAGCTTTGAATTGTGAGTCTTTAATTTTTGAGGGCTTTGATCATCAACATCTTTTCTTGGATTAAAATCTCTTATCACATTGTCCTAGCCGATTCTCATATCATCCTGGACGATATGACAATTCCTTTAAAATTCCTTCTACTAAACCTTTTTCTAAGCTTGCTATAACTCTTTGTCTTAGACGATAATATATCGTCCTGGATGATCTGATCGAACTCTATTGCAATCATGATGATAGTCTTGGCAGATAACATATTTCCTGGCCGATTCTCATATCGTCCTGGCCGATGCATTTTATGGTCATCGTCCCGCCGATACATTGAATCGTCCCGGACGATCCACGTGTCAACACATTTAAATCCTTAAAATCAGCCTCGGACGATCCATTATTGGACAATCGTCCCGGCCGATCCACTGTTCATCCTGGATGATACATGTGGCATAGATCTAAAACATTTTAACTTCGGCCGGTACGATCAATTATTATGCATCGTCCTGGACGATACACCTAATTGCCCCGGACATTATGCTTTTTCAACAGTCGTCCGGCTTGACTCCTCGGGATGATAGCCTGTCTCTAATCAGCCTGGCCAATATCTGATCGGCCCGGCCGATTGAACCACCTTTTTGACCAATCGTCCTGTAAAAAATTATTGTGCCATATCGTCTTGGACGATTCTGCAATCGGCCTAGACGATATGGCCGTTTCTTTAAATTCAGGCCGTTCCAGCCATGTTTTTCACTTCATATCCCTTCTCCTCTTGTGTTTCCTTGCTAACTCCTTTCTATGGCTGGTGGGAAACGGGTTCGACAACCTTCTAGAAGTTCCTCGAGGGCCACTCTGGACCCTCGATTCAGGGAGGCAGAGGATAAGGCAGCTTATCGTCGCTACAAAGAGTGTGGCATTACCCTTTCCAGAATAACCAATCCTGCACACCTTTCATATCCGGTATTGAAACTCTTTGCCCACACTTCTCTTTATTTCATACTTACCCTCGCTGTCCCTTTTTCTTCTGAACTTCTGCTAGAATTTTATGCAAATCTTCGCATAAATTCTACATTCATATCCCTGACCTCCTATGTGAATCGACGCCTGGTCGAGATCACATATCAGGACTGTGCAAAACTTTTACAGCTATCCACCACATGGGATAAGCTGCACATAATCATTTCAGATCCTAATTTTTATTGGTCCACGGTAAACCATTTTCTTCGCCAACCCAACACACCCTTTCATGTTGGAGAGACTAGCTCTTTAGTCAAAGATGCTAGGACAATTCAGCATGTCCTTCGCACCTCAATTATTCCAAACGCCGGGGACTGAATCCACATCACTCCTCTACTTTCTTTGACTACCTTTTCATCATGGCCCAGAGAGAATTTAATGCCACTGATCTACTCTTTTGCTACATTGATCATTTAACAACTATTCACGATCCAGGCCATAGGACGAAACCCAACCTTACTTTAGGACATCTCATAGCCTACATTCTTGAAACCAAATACAATCTTCAATATCCTGCTCGTCACGACCTTCAGCCTCCTTACTACTCAAACAAATTTTCACTATCCTTCATAGTACTCGTCTCCACCCAGGAGATAGGGAAGGTCGGGGGGGCTGAGGAGGAGGAGGCTCCCGCTCCCACTCCCGTTCCTGATCCTATTCCTCTCCACCTGCACTCACCGTTTGATCAGTTAATAGAGAGGTTTGATCGATGGGAGACTCGCTTCGATGCTTATGTTGCTGCACAGAAGCAGCAACATTCTGAGGATATGGCCCGCTATGAGCAACACCGCACAGAGAACTTAGCCTATTTTGACAGCTTTATTACTCACCAGCAGCAACAACATGACAAGGACATCACCTGGTTCAATGCTCAATTCACTACACTAGCTAGCTACTTTTAGCAGCCACCTCCGCCACCTCCATCTGATGATCAGGGCCCCTCATTTTTCTAGTCTTTGTTTTATGTTTTCTAATTTTTTGTTTTCTGTAGTTTATCTTGTAGTTTGTTTTAGTCTCTATTGTGTTGTTTTCTTTCTCTTTTTATGTGTCTAGGACCCTCTTTTTGTGATGACAAAAGGGGGAGTAGGATGTGGTAGGAAAAGTTGATGTGCTTATAACTTTGATAGTTTAATGAACTGTTGTTTTTACTGAGATTTTCCTACTTGTGTTTGCCATTATAAAAAAGGGGAAGATTGTTGCAAATCTATTTTCATGACTTATGTTTTGATGATTGACAAACACTATTGATTCTCTTGGATACATGTTACTTCTAACTTTTCAGGAATCGAAGATCGGACGAACAAATGAAGCCAATTCAAGATTGCGTAGGTTAGGATTATGTTAGTCTGTACTTTGCTTTTTCTTTGCTTTTTCTCTTCTTGAATTTATTTGCAATGTTCAAAGAGACTGATGCTAAGTAATCCTACACACACACACACTTGAGAGACTTAGAAATTCTATTTTTACTCAAATAGGCCAGGATGACATTTACATCGTCCTGGACGATCTGGCTTAAAACAAAAATTCTAATCAGGGATTCTTAATTAAGGAAGCCATCATTAACAGATCGGCCTGGACGATACGTGTATCAGCCAGGACAATAAGCTCAAAATAGAAAGAAATTTCCGCCATAAATAATTAAGGTATTCTGTATTTTTTGTAATCAGCCAGGATGATCTTGGATCGGCCTGGATGATATTTTACAATTATGCCTTAATTGATCAAGACTAATCCAGGAATTAATTAAGGATGATTGAGATGATCATATCAGCCTGGATGATCTCAGGATCGGCCGGGCCGATCTGTTCAAAAACCTTAGTTACTCCTGGATGATAAATATCGGCCAGCTTGAATTCAGGACGATGCTCTGGACGATTTTCCTCTGATTTGTACTGATTGGCCGGGACGATCGCGAAATTATCCTGGACAATCAAGCCAATTTTAAATCGTCCAGCTTGCATTCAGGGCGATGCTCTGGCCATCTTCTGAGATTTGTACTGATCGGCCAGGACGATGTCCATATCGGCCTGGATGATATTGTCGGCAACTTGCAATTAATGAGCTTCTTTGAAGCTCTTCTATTTAAGAACTATTATTCAACATTTTGAACAATCTTTTACTGCTGCCTTGACCTAAGAAGACCTTGAGGAGAGAAAGAGAGAGAGGGAGAGAGAGAGGATCTTATGAGGGGGAACTTATGAGGGGATTCACAAGAGTTGCTTCAAGGATCGCTCTGCTTCTTCTTCGTCTAGAGTTTCTCATCCGTGGAATGGTCGATAGAAGTAAGGATTCAGCATCTGATTGTGGTTCTCTGCCAGCTTTAGGAGGAAGCAAAAAGAGATAGGTTCTCTGCCTTGCCGGGGTGATAAAAAGAGATTCTTTGTAAAGGCTTCTCCGCCTAGCTGTAAGAGCTAAAGGAGAGTCACGATTGTAGTGCAATACTCAGAGGGCGCCTCCAAGGAGTGGACGTATGTCGAGTCAACCGAACCACTATAAATTTCTGTGTTCTTATTTTTTGCTTCCGCACTTTAAATTTTCGTGCTTATTTTCTTGTGGTGTGATTTTTGTTTCTGAGATTTTTACTTCTTTGTGAAAAGAATTTTTAAAATACCAATTCACCCCCCCCCCTCTTGTTTAGCTTGGGCCAGTTCTATAGGGCTTAACATCCCTAATGAACTTTCAAGTTACTCAAAGCATATGACTGGAGATACTAAGCAATTTATATTGCTGTAAGCCAGAAGTGGAGGAAGGGTTATACTTGGAGATAACACCATAAGGAAGATGGTTGGATCATGTATTATTAGAAACTTGCAAAACTTTTTTATTGAAATGTGCTAATAGTTTAAGGCTTAAAGCATAATCTTTTGAGTATTAGTCAGCTATGTGATAAAGGATACAACATTAAATTTTTCCTACTAGTTGTATATTAAGCCTAAATGGTAATGATGTTTTGCATGGTTTAAGGATAAACAATGTGTATATGCTATATTTAAATTGTATCAAAAATCCTAATGCTTTCTATTTGAAAACTATTTTTGATGAATTATGGCTTTGGCATATGAGACTTTGTCACTCTAGCATAAAAAATCTAAGGAGAATTACCCAAAAGAACTTAGTGAGATGTATACCAAAACTAGACTTTACTAAGGATCACTTTTACGATGCATGTCAATTAGAAAAATAGGTGAAGTCCTCTTTTTAGTCCAATAAGGATCTTAGAACTAGTAAACCATTAGAGATTTTATATATGGATCTTTTTGGACCAGTTGGAATTGTGAGTCTAGGAGATAAGGTATACGAATTTATGATAGTAGATGATTTTTCAAGATTCACTTGGACTAAATTTTTATATTATAAGAGTGAATCATTTGAAGAGTTTAGAGATTTTTTGACTTAAATTCAGAGAAAACTAGGATGTGAAATTATAACAATCTAAAGTGATCACGATGAAGAATTTGAAAATGATAAATTTAAAGAATTTTGTAAAGAAAAAAGGATTTATCATAATCTTTCTGCACCTAGAACCCCTTAGTAGAATAAGGTAGTCAAAAGAAAGAACAAAATATTGATAGAAGCCGCTCAAGCCATGTTGGCAGATTATTCACATCCAAAATATTTTTGGGCTAAAGCAGTTAGTACGACATGTTATGTTCTTAATAGGGTGAACATCAGATTGAATTTGAATAAAATACCCTATGAGCTACTTAAGGGTAGAACACCTAATTTATTACATTTGCATGTTTTTGGATGTAAGGTGTTCATGCACAATAATGAAAAATCAACCTTAAAAAAATTTGATCCAAATTCAGATGAAGGAATTTTTCTTGGATACTGTAGTGTTGGAAAATCTTATAGGGTATTTAAAAAAAAACTTTGGTAATTTAAGAGACCACACATATTGTATTTGATGAATCTGGAGTTTTGGAAGAGCAAATTTTAGAAGAGGATGAGATAGAAAATAACTTCCAAAAGATTGAGAAAATTGTTTTGGATGAAAAGCAGGAGATAGAAAATCCATTACCTAGAGATTTGAGATTTTCTAAAAACAACTCAAAGAAATTGATTTTTGGTGAACCTAGTGAGGGTGTTCGGATTAGGTATGAATTAAGCAAAGAAGTCAATCATTCAGCCTTTATTTCTATGATTAAACCCACAAATGTTGATCAAGCACTTTTGGATGAGTTTTGAATTTTGGCAATACAAGAAGAATTAAATCAATTTATAAGAAATGAAGTTTGGGAATTAATTACAAGGCCAAAGAATCAAAGTGTAGTTGGAACTAAGTGGGTATTTAAGAATAAAATGAATGATTCAGGAGTTTTTGTTAGAAATACTAAGGGGTACATTCAGATTAAAGGAATTTATTTTGAGGAGACTATTGCCCATGTAGCAAGACTTAAAGCAATTAGGGTTTTGTTAGATTTTGCCTATTTTAAAGGATTTAAATTGTTTCAAATGGATGTTAAAAGTTCCTTTTTAAATGGGGTGATTCAAGAGGATGTTTATGTCAAATAACTTCCAAGTTTTAAAAATTTAAAATACCCAAATCATATTTTTAAATTGAAAAAGGCATTATATAGATTGAAACAAGCACCTAGGGCTTGGTATGAGAGGTTGTGCACCTTCCTACTTGAGAGATCTTTTAAAAAAGGAAATGTGGACATAACTATCTTTTTAAAGAAAATAGGAGAGGATATACTCATTGTATAAATCTATGTTGAAGATATCATCTTTAGATCTACAAATAAAAATCTTTGTGATGATTTTTCTAAAATAATGCGTAGTAAATTTGAAATGAATTTAATAAGAGATTTAAGCTACTTTTTAGGATTTAGCGTTAAGTAAATTGAGGAGGGTATATTTCTTAATCAGTCGAAGTATATTAAGGACATCCTCAAAATGTATGAAATTGACAATGCTAAACCTGTTAGTATACCTATGAGTTCCTCAATTCAATTAGATAAGGACCCAAAGGGAAAATATATTGATCAAAAGAAATTTGGAGTGATTATTATATCTTTGCTTTACTTGACTGCTAGTAGACCTGATATTATGTTTAGTGTTTGTATGTGTGTTTGACAGCAGTGAAAAGGATTTTGAGATATCTCTTGGGAACTCAGAACTTAGGGATTTGTTATCCTAAGTTCATTTCTTTATTTAAAATAATTAGATATTAAGATTTGGACATTATAGGTTATAGGGTTGATAGAAAGAGTACTTCTTGAACATGTCAATTTATTGAAAATTCTTTAGTTTCTTGGTCCAATAGAAAATAGAATTCCGTAGCCCTATCTACTGCTGAAGTTGAATATAACGCCTTAGAAAGTTGTGTGGCACAAGTTCTTCGGTTGAAATAATAGTTGATTTATTTAGGATTAATAATAGGCACTATTCAAATTTATTATGATAACACTAGTGTCATTTGCATTTCAAAGAATCATATTCAACATTTTAAAACCAAATATATTGACATAAGACATCATTTCATAAGGGATCATGTTTCCAAACCCTCTCATCATACAAAAGTTCAATTTTCTTTAAATAGAAGGGCATTAGAACTCAAATTTATACACTTCAAAAGCCTTTCAAAACCCTCTCATCTTTCCAAATCTTTCAATGCCTATATCTAGCAAAAGGGGTAGATTGACTAAGGGTCCATCCTCTAGGAATGATGAAGCCAAATTTTTGTCCAAAACCAATGAGGAATTATGTCCTAGGTTTGTTTCTGCAAAAATAACTCCTTCTAGAGTTCTTCTAAAAGAGATTGTTATCTTTCAAGTAATGCCACTTTTCGCCTCTACCCAATTTGCTTTATCCTTATTCACTCATACAACAAGGAAACTTTTTACTATTTTCTTGCCAATATGACTTTTAGCACTGATCAATCTAGGATTAGATCTTATGTTTTAAAGAAGCGGGTAGAAATTACTAAGGAAGATTTGGGGGTATTTTTGAATTTAAGGACCGATGGAATTAGAGCCCATACTTTGACCACTGCTTCTAATTATGACTGGACTGAAATAAATAAAGTAATTTGACGGGAGCACCTGTACCTGTACCTACACCCGTGTCTGTGGCTGCTTGTGGACTAGCCTTTCAGGATATGGTCCAGTGCTTTGAACATCTTGAGAGTCATTTTGATCAGCACTTTGATTAAATTCAGATAATCAAAGAAGATTATTCTCCACCTTCTCGTGAAATTAATGGTGTTAAAATTGAAATTACTTTTACTGAATGGACTTTTGATGAAAGAGATTTAGCCCAATTAAATGCAAAATGTTTGAACTGTTTTTTCTGTGCTTTAAAATCTGAGGATTACATGCGTGTTTCTACTTGCAAAACTGGTAAAGAAATTTGGGATAAATTGTGTATCACTTATGAAGGCATTAATGAAGTTAAACAATCTCGTTTGAATATTCTCTTACATGACTACGAACTTTTTCATATGAAATCATCTGAATCTATTTATGACATGTATATTAGGTTTACAAAGATAGTCACTTCACTGCATGCATTAGGAAGAGAACTTTCAAACTATGAAAAAGTGAACAAGATTTTGAGATGCTTGCCTTCGTCATATGATGCTAAAATCACTGCAATCACTGAATCTAAGGATTTAAACACTTATTCTATTGATAACTTACTTGGCTCACTCATTTCTTACGAGCAAGGGGTGAATCAAAGAAATCTTGATGCAGGTGAGAAGAACAAGGAGAAAACAGTTGCACTGAAGGCGCACAAATCTAACTCCGATTCTTTCGGGTCTGAGAGCGATGAAGTTGCCTTCATAACAAGGTAATTCAAAAGCTTTCTAAGGAAGAAGCAAAAGTATCATTGGAGAAAAGGTAAGGATCATAAAAATTTCTTTACCAGAGTCACCTATACCAGCAGGATGCACAAGACCAGCAGGACATGGTCTGGATACGAGATCAGTTCGAATCAATCAACACCAATATGGCTATGATAAATAGCTATTTTAATCTCTTCAATAAACCACCTCCTCCAGATCAGGGCCACTCAAAGTGATAGATGTACTTCTCTATGTTTATTTTTGCCAGTTGATGTGATGTGATGATTTTTGTAGTTTATATAGTTGTCTTATATTTTTTTTTTATATTTTATGATCTGATGTGTATTGAAATCATCTGAGCCTCAATGTATTATCTTATTTTGATATCAATAAAAAATGTTCTATTTTGATTTTATTCTTTGTTTGAAATATTTGTTTGTCTATATGATAATCCTTACTTAATGGATCTTAAAAGTGGTATAATTTGAAAAGCAATATAAAAATTAAAATTCATTAGAAAATCTAATTTTTCAAAAAAAAAATTAAGTTAGCTTATAACTCGATCAAGTTAAAGCTATCAATCTCATGGTCTTTTTAGACATACAAAAATTTTAATTTTATTATTGTAATTTTGATGTCTTAATATTTTTTTATTTCTCTTTTCAATATAAGTATCCTTATATCTAGAGAAATTTGAGCTTTTAGATTATTAATTTTAGAAAGATCAATTCAAAATTAGAGAAAAGTACAAATATACAAAAATTGAAAGAATGCACAATGGTTCACAAATTAAAAAGAGGCACAAAATTAGTCCAATATAAAAAGATGCAGAAAATGTGCCATGAAAATTAAATATATGTGCAATGTCGTCAAATAAGTATATATTCTTTCCTCTATCTTTTAAACTTTTATTTCAAATCAATCTAACATTCAATTATATCTTGTATTGGAATTTGACTTCATTTAATCTTTATTTCATCACCTTTGCAATAATTTTCCTTATCAAATTGTCTAAAATTAACTTGCTCAGTTTATTAATTGGTTTCATGTTTTAAAATCTAAGAAGGTTAACTTTAAAATTACCAATTCACCCCCCTTTTGGTTAGCCTTAGGACATTAGTTTAGGTCTAACAACCTATTCTAGAAACAACAAGTTTCAATAATAACCAACTGAGTAGATTAGTAAACCCTTTTCCTGGTGTTAGATGTTTACCATGTGGCATGCTAAGACACATTTCACACACTTGCACTGTTCACCGTACTACACATTGCGTATGTAGATTCAAATTGCATGAATCACAGCATAACGCATATGCATTGCATTTTTTCTTTCTATAAGAAGGCACCCCAACTTATTTGGGTTCCTAAATCTAACATTTAATGATTTTATAGGGGTGCTTTCAAAAAATTCCTCTTAAGAGCATGTAGTATCTAGATAGAGAATGCTCACGACACATGACTGGAGATGCCAATTAATTCATTTCACTAGAGGCCAGGATTGGAGGCAGGGTCACTCTTGGAGATAACACCACCAGGAAAGTGGTGGGCATATGTATGATCAGAAACTTCAAAAACCTTTTGATTGAAAATGTTTTGCTTGTATATGGCTTAAAACATAATTTGCTCAGCATTAGTCAGCTTTACGACAAGGTCTTTATTATAAATGTTTTGGTAAACACATGAATCATTAGCTTGAATAACAAAAATTTTTTGCAGGGAAAGAGGATTAATAATGTTTACATGCTTGATATAAATAACATTGAATGAGATGCTTCATTTTACTTAAAATATGTTACTGATGAGTCTTGATTATGGCACAGGAGGTTATGTCCTACCAGCATGAAAACCTTTAGGAGACTAACCCAAAAGAACCTAATTAGAGGTGCCCCCAAGCTTAAGTTCATTAAATACCACCTGTGTGAAGCCTGTCAACTAGGGAAGCAAGTCCAATCCTCTTTCCATTCCATTAAGGACATTAGCACCTCTAGACCTTTAGAAGTCCTTCACATGGATTTATTTGGACACATTAGCACTATCAACTTAGGGGGAAAAGTCTATGGATTTGTGATTATTTATGACTACTCGAGGTTCACTTGGATTAAATTTCTATCACATAAGAGTGAGTCTTTTATTGAGTTTAGATCCTTCTCCACTTGGATTCAGAAAAAAACTATGTTATAAGATCTTGACCATCCATATTGACCATGGTGGAGAGTTTGAAAATGAGAGATTTTGAGACTTTTATGAGGATCAAGGGATTAGCACAACTTCTTAGCTTCTATGACCCCTCAATAGAATAGAATAGCTGAAAGGAAGAACATAACCTTAGTTTAAGCCGCTAGAGCCGTGCTTGTTGAGTATTCATTTCTAAAATACTTTTGGGCTGAAGCGGTATATACAGCTTATTATGTGTTAAACAAGGTAAATGTTAGATCCAAACTAAACAAAACACCCTATGAGATCATTAAGGGTAGGACACCAAACCTTTCCCACCTCCATGTCTTTGGCTGTAAGATTTTCATTCCTAATAATGGGAAGTCACCCTTAGGAAAATTTGACTCAAAATCTTATGAGGTGGTGTTCTTAGGATATTCAAGTTTGGGGAAATCCTTTAGGATGTTTAACAAGAGAATAATATTGGTGGATAAGACTACTCATATATGTTTGATGAATCTGATCCTAAGAAGTCTAGAGTTGATGAAGAAGATAAAGTTGGAGAGATTACTTAAGGAGTTGAAAATTTGGAGAAAATGGTAGAGCCTCAAAACACTGAAGGAGTATGTGAGATTACCCAAGGAGTAGAAAATGTAAATCTAGAGGAATGGGTAGAACCTAGACACACTTTGCCTAGATATTGGAGATATTCTTTGAGTTATCCTAAAGAGGCGATCATAGGAGACCCTTCTGAGAGTATTAGAACTAGGCATGGACTTAAGAAAGAAGTGAACCACTCAGCCTTTATCTCAATGACTGAACCCACCAACATCAATCAAGCCGTTTCTGATAAATTCTGGATCTTAGCTATACAAGAAGAACTTGACCAATTTGTGAGGAATGATATTTGGGAGTTGAGAAAAAGACCTAAGAATCCAATTTTGGTAGGAACCAAATAGGTATTTAAGAGTAAAATGAATGATTATGGTATAGTGGTTAGGAATAAGGCAAGATTGGTGGCTAAGGGGTACAACCAAATAGAAGATATTGATTTTGAGGAGACCTTTGCTCCTGTAACTAGATTGGAAGCTATTAGAGTACTACTAGCCTTTGCCTATTATAGGGATTTAAGCATTTTTAAATGGACATCAAGAGTGTCTTTTTAAATGGGGTAATAAAAGTGAATGTGTTTCTACAGCAACCCCTAGATTTTTAGAGTTTCCAATTTACAAATTAGGTTTACAAATTAAAAAAGGCCTTATATTGATCAAAAAAGGCACCCAGAGCTTGGTATGAGAGGCTTAGAATATTCCTACTAGAGAGGGAGTTTGTTTAGGGGAGCGTATACACCACCCTATTTTTGAGGAAAGCAGTAGATGAGTTACTTATTATTCAGATCTTTGTTGATGATATTCTTTTTGAATCTTCTAATAAAAAGTTATGTGATAAATTTTCTAAAATAATAAGCAAGGAATTTGAGATGAGTATGATGAGAGAGTTTTCCTACTTTTTAGGATTTAGCATAAGATAATTGGATGATGGAATCTTTTTTAATCAAATAAAGTACATTAAGTACATCTTGAAGAAATATGAAATAGATAAAACCAATCCAATAAATACTCCCATAAGGATATATTTGATACAAATTAAAAATTTGTTGATCAAATGAAGTATAGATGAATGATTGGATCATTGCTTTACCTGACTGCTAGCCAACTTGATATAGTATTTAGTGTTTATCTATGTGCTAGATTTTAAGCTAATTCTAAATAATCCCACCTATTCTAGTTAAGAGAATCCTTAGATATATCTTAGGGATCCAAAACTTAGGAATCTTATACTTTTGCATAACACTTCTTTTGAGATTCTTGAATATTCTGATTCTGATTTTGTATGGTGTAGGGTGGATAGAAAGAGTACTTCTGGGACATGCCAATTCATAGGATAGTCTTTAGTCTCCTGTTCTAATAAAAAATAAAACTCAGTTGCACTTTCTTCTGCTGAAGCTAAGTATATTGCCTTAGGAAGTTGTGTGGCCCAAGTCCTTTGGTTGAAGCACCAAATTTTGGATTTAGGATTACCTATAGGCATAATTTCAATCCTTTATGACAAAACTAGTGCCATCTGTATGTCTAAGAATCTTATCCAACATTGAAGGATCAAACACATTGACATAAGGCATAAGTTTATTAGAGATCATGTTACCAAATGAGACATTGAGTTATACCATGTGGAAACTGAGAATCAACTATCTGACAACTTTACTAAATAATTGGCCTTTAACACATTCAACATCTTAATGACTAGATTGAGTGTGATTGACAAAAATGCATGAACTTGATGCTTACTAAATTTTGAATTTTATGTTTTCTGATCTATTGTTTGTTGTTGTTTTCTATTCTTTCTTTTGTTTCAGACTTTTGTATTGTTTTTAGTTTTAGTTTTTTTATTTGTTATTTTTTGGTGTTTTCATTTCTGATATTTTAGTTTTTTTTTTCAACTTTTCTTTTTGGTCACAACTAAAATGATATTTTATGCCTTATTTTTATTTTTAAAAATTTGTAGTCAATGTTTGACATTCCTAAATAAGTTAAAGGGAGAAACACAATTAATTATTTCTCCTTCTTTAACTTCTTTTAATGATGTAATTTTCTTTTCTAAATAAAAGTTTATCTCAAATTAACAACTAGAATTTACAATTGAGATCTTTTCTATCTTACTGTAGTACACTATCTTATATAAATAATATTTAAATTCATTAAATCACTTTCAAGCTTTCATAATCTTGTCATTATATTTATCATATAAATTAAATTCTGCTTTGTAGTTTACTCTTCTTTATATTAGAGAGTGAGTTTTTCTTCTCTAATATCTAAAAGATATTCTCACAACTAAGAGTAATTAAAAGTTTTGAAACTGATCTAGCTTGCAAAAATGACAAAAGGCATAAAATGATCCCAAAAAGAAAAAAATTTAAAATATGCACAATGATTGTCAAAAAAAGAGTAAAAGAAACACAAAGTGTATCAAAAATAAAAAGATGCATAAAGTGCACCAAATAATTAATAAGAGGCATAAAATGAGCCCACAAGGAAGCAAGCTTCATTCTCTTTCAAACCTTTAAATCTTAGAAGAATTCATGTGTCACTTGATATTTTTAAAGACTTAATTTTCAAATTCATGATTGTGACTAATTACTTTAATATATTATTCTATACGATATTTTTCTAGAAATAAGGTATGAACGGATCACTTTTTATTATCCAATTACTTTTTCATAGTTAGATCTTTATTTTCAAAAGATAGTTTGCCCTGTAAGAAGTCTGAGCTAGGGTTAACTAGATCGGTTGGTCTACCATTTTTTAGATTTTGATGATATTAATTCATTTTCTTATAAATTTTTTATTCAATCACATGAAAATTTTATCATATTCTTGCTTTGATAAAAAAACTTTATTTTTTATTCTTGTTATCATTTTTATTATCTTTTTGTTATTTTATATTTTTTCACTGGTTTTTTTGTTTTGGGCACCTTCTGATCACCTTCATCCATTATCAAAATTTAAATTTTTGATCACATCATCCTGGATGATATTCCTATCATCCTAGATGATATCATTACACCACCCTTCATCTTCCATCTATTACTGATCTAAGTCAACTGTTTGAGATCATCGTGGATGATCTGATCAAATCCTGCTAACTTATATGTGATCATCATAGACAATCCACACCTTCTTTGATGATCTGATCAATTCTGCTTAAATTATTTGTTATCATCCTAGTTGATGCACTTATTCGTCCTAGACGATTCATGTGGCCAAAGATGTTACACGTTTTAAATTTGACTGGTATAATCCATTATTATCGATCATCCTAGATGATCCACCTAGTCATCCTGGACAATCTACTTTTTGAATAGTCATCCAATTTGACTCCTCGGGATGATTGCATGTGTCTATTCATCATGGATAATATAATTGCCTTTTTGACTAATCATCCTGAACACAATTATTTTTCCTGATCGTCCTGGACGATATGGTTAATTCTTTATAAACAACCATTTTGAATCATTTTTTCACACCTTACTTCTTCAATCCTTGATAATCCTTCCTTCCTCTCCCTCATTTGTTTAATGACGAGTGGCAAGTGCTCTAGAATGTTGGATGGAAGTACTTTGAGGGCCACTATTAACCCTCAATTCATTAAGGAAGCTAAATAAGCTGCCTATCTTTGCTATAAGACTACCGTGATCACACTATCTCGGACCGTCAACCCTCGTATATTAACTTACCCTGTCCTTAATCTGTTTGCTCATGCCTCCCTCACCTTCATCCTTACACTCACCTTCCCTTTTAATTATGAACTTCTTTATGAATTTTTTATGAGCCTTAGGATCAACTTCACTTACACTGCCCTTCAGTCCTACGTAAATAAATGACCTATAGAAATTACCTATCAGGACTGCCATAAACTCCTCCAAGTGTCCACTACAGGAGATAAGATTCACCTCTTGTCTCAAGATCCTGATTACGAATGGGCTTGTTACAACTCAGGCTTCTGAGTTTATGATTTTGATGATAATAAATAATATTGATTAATCTTTTATTTCTCTTAGTATTTGTAGTGCATATTTATTTGTATGTTGACTAACATTTCAGCTACACCATGCACCGTTCTTTGAAAATTCAAGACTCAAGATTATGTAGAATTGGTTATATTAAATGACTCTGTAAATTTCATTTCTTAAGTCAAGTCTTCTAATGATGTATGTTAGATTGGTGATCATGCACATACATAGGCAGAGAAAAAATGATTTTAAATATTTTTTATTTTTCTGTAAATCATGTTATATAATATGGATCATACTGTACGATCTTATGTAACAAAAATTAATTAAATTATTTTATTTTCACCAAAAAATATTTTAAAATATAACTAATCGTACAGTACGATCACCACATCGTACTAGATGATCTGTTATAATTAGAAAGTCTGACATCTATTAAAATAGGCAAAATTTTGAATTTGAAAAGTTGTTCTAACCGTACTGTACGAAAATGATTCTATTGTACAATGTTTAAAATATTACCTAATTTAATCATGTAATTAATTAATCAAAATATCTTAATTATGATATTTTGATCGTTCTATATGAACTGGATCGTACTGTATGATCAATAGAGATAATTTTGATTGTCTCATGCTTCATCCTGTATTTTTATTGAACTGTTCATATAGTACTAATTGGATAACGTATAATACGACCAAGCAAATTGAACTATTCATACAGTACTAACTGGTGATTGTACTATATTTTTATTGAACTGTTTTTATAGTACTAACTGGACATCATACAGTATAAACAGACAATTAAACTATTTGTATAGTACTAATTGGTGATCATATAGTACTAACAGTTAATATTCTATACATCATACTGGATGAACCTTCGATTGTACTGTACGATCTTTCATTGCTAAAATGTTTTTTAGGGTTTTTTTGAGGCCCTCTATTTAATCTTTTTCATAAGACTTTATAAGAGTCTTTGGCAGCCATTTAAGCTTCATTTTTTTTTTTTTTGGAGAAAACTTGAAGAGAGAACTTGAAAGGGAGAGAGGAAAGGATGGAGTTTGAGAGAGGGAGAAGATCCCTGAAGGGGATTTCATGGTAGTGTGGAGGGGATTTCACATGGTTTCTTTAGTAAGCTTGCAACTCAGTACCATCGTATTCAAGGTTTATCTTGAGGGAAGTTTTGGGAAGAAGAAGATCTCATTGTTGTCAAAGGCCCCAGCTCCTCTGCCACACCGGGAAAGGTGGAAGTGATTTTATAAGGGCTTCCCGCCAAGCAATGCGGGCTAAAGGAGAGTCACTAAGGTTTAATGCTATACTCGGAGGGTGCCTTTGGGGAGTAGATGTAAGTCAATTTTTTACCGAACCACTATATATCTAGTTTTTCCTTTCCTGTATTTTTTCTGCATTTATTCTCATTATGATTAACTACGTGGGTGAAATTAATAATTTATCTTTTTATTGTGAATGTAATTTTCTTCTACATCAAGTTATAAAAAAAAAATTTCTTTTCATTAAAGAAGATTTTAAAATATCTAATTCATCCCCCTCTTGGCGCATCTCGTACTTTTAATTGATATTAGAGCGGGGTCTC
>NW_021319099.1:1924389-1931889 GCF_001605985.2 Dendrobium catenatum | reverse complement strand
TCTAAGGGCATCAAACTAGCCAAAAAAAAACAAACAACCGAAAAAACAAAATTAAAAAAAAAAGAACAAACAAAAAAAACAAAAACAAACAAGCAATATAATAACTAACCCAGCAAACCACAATAGATTATAAAAATAAAATTAAAATATTGAAAATACAATAATAAATATAATAGAGTTATAACAAATCAAATAAATTACATATGAATAATAAAACAGAGTTTCAATAAAATTAGAGGTGATATTTTTTTATAAAGAATGATAATGTTAAATTATAATTTTTAATAAAAGAATTGATTGTAAAAATTATTCTGCCAAGAAAACCCAAATATTTTTACTTAAAAATTAGATAGAGAATATTAATAAATACTAATTTAATATATCTAAAATACAAATAAAAAATATTTTATATAAATAATTATAAATATAATAAAATAATTTTCATGTTAATATAAATATCTACTTACTAAAAATATAAATATTCTAACAAAAAAATTGTAAAAAAAAAATAATATTCAAAAAATAAAATACATAATAATGTCTATAATTCGCCAAGTTTTTTGTCTCCTTAATTAAAAAGCAACAAAGGCATTGAACCTTTGGAATATTACGGTTGATCAGAAAATGAAATTTTGATTTTGTAAAATGAAATAGTGCCAAATTAAATAAACACTAATCATATAAATAACCAGAAATTGTTACTAGTATATGCTACATATCAATTGTCCCAAAAAAAAAAAAAAAAAAGTGCCATCTATCAAACTTAAAGAGCATTTAATTAGAAAGCCTTGAATTTCTAACTTTAAAAAATTCGCAAAAAAAAATGTCCCAAAAAAAAAAAAAAAAACTTTATTCGACAAACATTAAGATGCTAAAAAAAAGCTAAATACATATAAACCAAACTATTTTCATTCAAAGTTTTATTTGAGACAGCTTACTGACGGCTCAAAAACTGTAATTTAAAGCTGCAAAAAAAAAAAAAAAAAAAAAAAAAAAAATCCAAAAGAGACAAGTCAAGTCCGCTGTTAGTAATAAGAATATTTTAGGCTAAGCAACTATTTGATAAAAAAGTTATTATAATTGCCAAAACAATAAATCATTTATATATTAATAGAAAGTAAAAGACAAACGTGATTTTTTTAGAGCAATCAATTGTAAAAATAAAAAGAATTTTCTCAAAAAATTAAATTTTAACGAATAAGCACAAATACTACTGCAATAAAAAATATTATTAAACAATAATTCAATATTCTCACCTATGGCCAAAAAAAGAGCTATGAAAAAGCAATTAGGACTAACCCCTTTAAAAATAATAAGATTTGATTATGGGGTAATTTTAAATTATTATTTATAGAAAGCAAAAAAAGTTTTTAGTAATTAAAATTTTAAATTAAAATGTTTCCGAGTCTAATGAAAAATTTTGCAACACTAAATAAAGAGAATGCAAAAAGAGTTTAGCTAAACTAAACACAATATAATATTTAGCACAATAGTCTGAAACAACACAACAAAAGTACATTCTATAAAAAGAAAACTAGAGAATTTATTTACATGGAAAATCATCCTAAAAAGGGGGAAAAAAACGCCTATTTTAGGAAAAAGGAACCAGCTTGGGCTAGCGATGCAACATCAACAAGAATAAAAAAACATCAAATATAAAAATAAGTTGATATTATACGAGTGGGAACAGATTAGAAAAACACTAATGTTGGACAATATAGTTCATGTTTGGATCTGACAAGAAAAAACTCATAGTTGAATAGAGATCGATCTTGGTCCGGAATAAAAAAAAAAAAAAAACACTAAACAAAACAAAAAAAATATATAAAAAAGAAAAAATTAAACCAAAAAACAAAAAAAAAAAAAAAAATAAGGAAAAACAAAAAAAACAAAAAACAAAACAAAAACAAAAAAAAAAAAAACATGAAAAGAAAAAAAAAAACCAAAATAAAACAAAAAAAAAAAAAAAAAAAAAAAAAAAACAAGGAAAGAGAGTGTGCAAAAGTAGTCTGGACAAGAAAAAAATACATAATATTCAACAGATAAAAACAGGCGAATTACAAAAGGTCAGGGACACATTACGTCAGATAGCATAAAAATAAAGGAGAAAAAAAAAAAGAAATAAATCCAAATCAAAAGTAGAACCGAAAAATGAAAAAACAAAAAAAAAATATAAAACAGAGATAATAGAAAAAAAATAAGGAGAACACATATAATTAATTAAAAGTAAAGATCCAGATAGAAACATATGGCAAAGGATAGTATTATTTGGTGGCCAACAGTGGTCATAAGTCGAAATGTATAGACGGCGTGATGAAGGTCGGATAAGAGGAGTGAATAAGTGAGCTATATAACTAGTAAAATAAGGAAGGAAATGTAAGTAGCAAGATGATGGAAGAGGTTGGAATGACCCAGAGTGAAGAATATACAAAACGACGGAAGCTTCGAAATACGCTAAAAATGTCTGTAGATAACATAATGAGATAAAATAGTTTCAGGGATAAATAAAAAGAGACCAATAGTCCAGATGTATAAACGACGAAGGATCGAAAGACTGCAAAGTCGAATGATGATGGATCGAAGATAGACACTAAAATATAGCCGATAATAGATCTCTAAAAAAAAAAATTGTTATAAATAGACTATGTGGTTAAAAGAAAAAATAACGTAGTGGGTAAAAAATTAATTACGGCGATGGTACGAAGAACGTAGTAGAGAGCAGGCAAAGATGGATACGAGAAAGAACCAGTAGTCACAAAAAACAAAAATGATGGTACATAGAGTTCTGATAAGTCTGGGATGATGGTCTCAAAGAGACCAATAGTCAAGTGTACGATAGAGGATAGAAAAGACAACAATAGATCAAGACAAACAATGAAAATTGAAAGAGCATAGTCGAACATAGTAATGAATATCTAAAAAAGACATAGTAAGTAAATGATGATTGTGGTTAAGAATGACCAGTAGTCGGATAATGAAATGACGGTGCGTTGGAAAAGATCGTAGTCTGGTGACAATAAAAATAACGAGGAGACACCATTAGTCAACAAAGCAAAAAAATTCATGGGAGCGAAATATTTAGATGTAATGAAGCAAATCACAAGAAGAGTTCAAAGGCAGATAGTCAGGAATGAAAGTAAGCGAAACACCCGACGATGGCTGAGTGGTTTTTGGAAGAGATTCAGCGGAATATGACAGAAATGAGCGACAAGTCTAAAACGGCCAAAGGTGGTCAAGAAAAGCAAGGATCTGGGCAGACACGAAATAACACAAACAAAATGGGCAGTAAGTCTAAAGCAATGGTCAAATTGTTTTAAGGAATAAAAGTGATCACCGGAAAAACGGTAAAGATTCGAACTTACAAATGAAAAGCTCAAAGTAGAATTCTCCTTTTCTTCATCCCCTCATGTGAAGAAATTGAGAAGGTCTATATATATAAATAATAATTTTAATAGAAGTGTGGCATAAGACTAGATATAAGGAAACAGAAATGCAAGGAACATGTATAAGGAATGTGTTCAACTCAGAATAGAAATAAATAAGTGTCAACTATAACCATAAATTGTTAAATAAATCAAACAATAATTTAAGAATGACCAAAGATACTAAAGATGTCAAATGAGTACAGATTCACTAATTCAAAAAAGGCTTCATTGGATATAAATAAGTAACAGTCGCATTCGGCTGAATTCGAAACTAGTAAGCAGGCATGCCATAAAACAAATTTGGATGTCCATTAATAGAAGCCATAGTCACACTAATTATATAAGCAATCTAAACTTCAAAATAGACTTGGACATTATTTGGTACAATACATTGGCGATCGGATCTGAAATCAATTTGATGTCGTATGAAGTTTAAGTCTGCTTTAAATTCAATTTGACTATAAACTTGCTAAAAATTGAGAAAAGATCAGATATAAAATCCTAAAATTTTAAATTTATTTGAAGTCTCAATCTCATAATAATTAACAAATCGAAAAAAGATTTATATACAATAACAAAGATGAAACTATTTGGTGACAATTATCAACTCAAAATTTTTTTAAAAAAAAATATTAAAAAAAAAAAACTTCAATAAGAAATTAAGCTTGTCAAGCTAAATATATCAACACAATTAGAATTATAATTTGAGAACCATAGAAAATAATACATTGGCAAATCTAAGAAAACAGGGAAAAGATAAATGTGATATACAAAATGGAATAACATTCCAATAAGAGGAGAACATTGAAGACACGTGAAATCATAAAGCACAACAATTATACAAATATTAAAAATTGCAGTTCAGATGAACGGAAGTCAAAATAAGAAGCTTCCTTCTGTAGATAATACTTCTTCTCTAAGATTAATGCCAAATGAAAAATTCATCATGCTTTTGCGCATCTTAAATATATATATACGTAGATAAAATTGAAAATAAAGATATTAAATTTATAATTATAGTTTAATGATATAAGACAGTGAAACAGGGAGCTGCACAAATTTTGCCCTCGTCGGCTAAAATTCAAGTATGAGGTAGGATAATTTTAAATAATTTAATCACCCTAATGCCTTAAAAAGAAAAAAAAAGGTCACGCTTTCAGACACTCATCTTTCATAGGGACAAGAACAGAGAGTCACTTATATACATGGTGATTCGGCAATGAGTAGTTCTAGAAACCAGCCGGTAAGAAATATTACAATTGCTTGCGATGAAACTGTTTTAACAGTAACACGCACAGTGGTGAACATAAATAAATGTATTTTACTAAAGTTCACAGTACACAACCTAAGAATGGTTAAACTTGAGAGGAGTCCAGAACTCCAGACCATGAAGAAAGAGCAAAGAGCAGGACAGCTTTACCTTCTAGTTTCTAGGACCACTAGTAGAGAGATTAGATGAGGCAGACGCAGGATACATAAGAACGGCCGAAAGAAGGTAAGAAGCATAGAGATTCTCGCTAAGATACATAGAAGAGAGAAAGAGCGGATACAATCTCTTTTTATAAGCAGATAAGATGAGGGACAAGCGTGGAATCTATAAAAGCCAGTCGAGGAGACACTCAACTAGATCACGTGTTATATAAAAAAATAAACTATATATGAGAAGGGCTATAAAATAAACAGTCTACATTGCTCATAACTAAAATACGCGAAACAGGCCAAAGCACACGACACATGAACGAGAAAAAATTCCTGGATGAACAGTTCAGATTTAGAAGTTCGAAGCAATTAATAGAAAACCCGCGGAGTGGAATAAGAGGTTTAATACGGTAAAGAAAACGATCGGGTTGAGTTGATTTGACCATCGATAGAAAGCTACAAATAGTAACAACATAAAAAAGGGAACCTATATTAAAGAGCTAAATGATTTTGTTCTATTTGAAATTTGATGATCGCAGTAATGAATTTGTATAGATCATGTAACACATAGCTTAGTAAACGAGCAAGAAAACGAACGGATAAATAAAGAATAAAATCCGGGTTTATGAGCAAACTAAACGCATCGGGCAACACGAAGATGTTTGTACAACAGAAAATTTATCCAGGTCGGCAAGCCATAATAAACTAGTTGAGAAAGATCCGAAAATCTTCGAAGGAGCTTTGCGAAGACCAAATAAATGACGCGGATGATATAGTGGCCGCGCATACGTAATGCAGTAGAGAAATCGTATCATATCAAGGAAAACGTCGATGGAACACACGAAGAAGCGGAAAATAAACCGTAAATAAAATAGTGCTGTATTCTTGAATGTACCAGGGAGATGAAGATAGGAATCATACCGAACATGAGAAACGAGGGCAGATATCCCGGCACGTGTGGAATTTTAATTAGTGATGGGGAAGCACGGTCTCTGCGAGGCAAAAAACAAAAGAAGGTAATAGAATAAAAAAACGGAATCACCCAGATAAAAAAGAAAAAAAACAAAAAAAAAAAAAAAAACCAAAAAAAAAAACCAAAAGAAAAAAACCAAAAAAAAAAAACAACAATACAACAACAAACAAAAACAAAAAAAAAATAAAAAAAAAAAAAAACAAAAAAAAATAAAAAATAACACAACAAAAAAAAAAAAAAAAAAAAAACAAAAAACACCACATACACAAAAATAAATAAATAAAAAAACAAAAAAAAATATAGTGAAAGTTATATAAGTAATGAAAAAAGAGAGAAAGGAGGAACCATAAAAAAATACAAAACAACAAAAACAATCCGCATCTGAAAAGGATTTAAAGAGCTAAATTAGTTTGGTTGAAATAGGTATAATGCCAAAAATTCGACACGTACCATTTGATATATCGTAGAAGCCGTTTGAGGCTGTAGATGTGTTTGAGAGAGAATTGACGGATGTTTGCATATAACAAAAAAAAGCATAGAAGAAAATGATAAGGGATTGTAGTAGGTAGATTCTAATTCAGAAAAAGTCCACAACCGTACCGGTAAAAAATGGTAATTCGGTAGAAAAAAGGGAAAGCGTAGTATAGACAATACCCGGCTACGAAGGTCAGAAAAAGGGACGGTATTCTGAAAACAAATGCACGGGAAGAACCGGTAGTACAAGACCGAAAGGGAGCGTGGTCGGATGTGAGACAGTGGTACGGGAAAAGAGAGGGCGATGGATCGACGAGCGAACAATGAGGTCGAAGAGGAGATTGTCATCCAGTTAGGTGGGGAGTACCGGTAGTAAATAAAGAATCAAACGAGAATAAAGTCTGATGCCATGGAGGAAGTCTTGTAGGAGGAGGTGGTCGGTAAACAGTCCTGAAATAGTCAAAATATGGGAATATATAGCAGATTTTGTAGTACCGATGCAGCAATTAAAGCGGTACGGTCAAACAAAGAAAGTCGGGCGGTATTGTAACGATGATGGATGACATGTGGAAGTTCGATTGGCGAATCAGAACAACCAAGCGGAAGTCCGGATGGTGTGGCGCAAGGTCCGACGGGCAGGAGACGAAGTTCATTGGGGGGCCGAAGACGCGGAGGTGATGGAGCTCTATGAAGGGCTAGTCAAAACTCTCTCTACTATTTAGACAAAAAGACCAAAAAAGGTCGGCGCACATCACGTAGAGAGTGTCACGACCCAACGACGCCGAGACGAGACGAGAATCCGCCCGTAGGCTGGATGCGGCACGGCGGCTGGGCACTAACCCAGGAATCTTCACACACACACCGGCTTTTAAGGAATAATATGGTATCAGGAAAAAACTGAATCTTCGGGGCAAAATAATTAAATTCACAAGACTATAACATAAAGCACAGAGGCTAATCTATGTATACAATCAAATGCAGGAGAACAAAACATCTATCCGATTTCATTTCTCCATAACAATCATCTAATGAAAGCTAGCAATGCTTTCGACAGAAAAGAAGAGCAGAAGCCATGAAAAGACCATGATTTGTCTGTAACAAACCAAACAGTAAAACAAAAAAAAAAAAGACGCAACTATAACGCTTGATGCAAGACTCTGAATTAATAGACATCACGGACTTCCTCTGCCTAGAGTTGTTCGTGGTTAA
>NW_021319099.1:1906399-1924289 GCF_001605985.2 Dendrobium catenatum | reverse complement strand
ACTTTTCATTGAATATTATTTTATTTGCTATTATCCTTGAGTACTAACATTTCAGGAAGATCACAAGTGACTTAGGACGAAAGGAAGACTCAAGAACGGGTAGATTAGGAGTACGAGTCAGACATTGTATTTTTCTATTTATTTTATTTTTATTTTATTGAGTCTGGCCACAAAATACATAAGTGTAAGAGCAACTATGCACACACACAGGGGGAGAGTTTGTTTTTTAAACGATCCAAGCTATGTGGATGATTCTGTGAATAGATCATACTGTACGAATATATTCGTACTGTACGATATATTCAAATCCAAAACCCTAGGCGTAGTTTAGTTTAAGTAAGTGATTTTGCACGGTTCGTACTGTACGAATAGTTTCGTACTGTACGATCTATTTTAAATACTTACTTAAATTAACCTGTGATTAGTGCATGAAATCCAAGCCTAATTAAATTTTGAACATCGTACTGTACGAACCGGATCGTACCATACGATGAACAGAGATGAAGTTTGATCATCCTAGATATCGTCCTGGACAATCTCTTGGTTTTTGTCTCATCGTACTATACAATAGTGATCGTACCATACGATGAACAGAGACAATATCTGGTCATCCAGACCATCATCTTGTACGAATAGTATTTTGTGGATCGTACCGTACGATATTATATCGTATAGTATGAATTGTTTTTTTAACTGTTCGTACATCTTCATACCAGGACGAAGTCTGTTTATGTAGATCGTACTGTACGATGTTGAATCGTACTGTACGAACAGTAACGGCTACTTTTGAAATCAGAGGTTTTTGGAGCCCATTTTTAGATGTCAATCAAGTCCTTTTTCAATAAGAATCACAAAGGGGGTGAACGTGGTTAGAGAGGGATTCCAAGGAAGAGAGCTCTATAGAATTTCTTTAGGGTTGAGAGAGGAAGGAGAAGGTGAGCATTGTGAGGGAGAAGAGGTGTGAGGGAGATCACACGGTTGCTCCGTACTTGCTGCATCTTGCTCCTCCTATGGCCCTAGAAGAAGTTGAGGGAGGATCTCCAAGGAAAAGGCTCGTCTACATCCGTGACCTCGAGGTTCTCTACCTTCTCCAGGAGGGAGAAAAATGAGAAGGTTCTCTGCCATCGCCAGGAGGGCGAAAACAAAGTTTGGCACTCCGCCACACCGGGTTGGTGAAAGGGAGGTTTGTAAAGGCTTCTCCGCCTTGCCGAGGGGGGCAAAAGGAGAACTATTTTTTGTAGTGAAAATCCTGGAGCGGAGGACTCCGGGGAGTGGACGTAGGTCATATTTTAACCGAACCACTATAAAAATTCTTGTTGTGTTTTTTCCTTATCGTCATTTTTATTTTTTACTTGCATTTAATTTTCATAACTATTGCATGGTGAAATTTGTGGAAGAAAACTTGCTTAAACTTTTTTTGTGAAATTTCAAAAATAACAAAAAAAAATTAGAACTCTTGTTTAGGGTTATTTTTATTAAGAAAAAGATTTTCACAATTCACCAAAAAATTTTTTCAATTCCCCCCCCCCCCCCCCTCTTGTCGTTTAGTAATTTCATTAAAAAGTCTTCCTACAAAGGAAAAGAGCAAAAATAAACTGATTATAATATGGGGAAAAGATAAAAAGCAAAAAATCTCTTTGGCATAGCTATCTTCTGAATCATCAAAAATGGATAAAGGCGATGAGGTATAAGCATGTTAAGGTTTGTTTGTGTGTTTTGTTTAAGTGTTTCTGTGTGTTTATTTATCTATTTTGTGTCTTTAAATTTTAGTATATTTTAAGCATAATTTTATATATTTGATTCTTTATTATGTTGTTATTTTTATGTGTTAATTTATCGCTACTTTTTAATAATGTCAAGGGAGGAGAATGTATTGTAATTGGTTGTTTTTATGTTTTATTTATTTTTTGTTATTTAGCTTTAAAAATTTAAAAAAAAAACTTCCTCCTATTTGTTAATGTAATTCTTTTAGTGAGGGAGAGTTTAGGAGATAATATTTTTAATTTGCAAATTCAAGCAATATTTTTTGTCATAATCAAAATAGGGGAGATTATTACAACTCAGACTTTCGAGTTTATCATTTTGATAATAATAAATAATATTGATCAATCTTTTATTTCTTCTAATGTTTGTAGTGCATATTTGTTAGTGTTTTGACTAGTATTTTAAGTACCTTATACACCGTTCTTTAAAAATTTAAGACTTAAGATTATGTTGAATTATTTATATTAAATGAGTCTGTAATTTTCATTTCTTGAGTTATGTCTCGTAATGATATATGTTAGATTGGTGATCGTGCACACACACATTGGGAGCAAAAAATGATTTTAAATATTTTATTTTTTTATACATCATATTATACGATCTAGATTATACTATATGATTTGGAGTAAAAGAAATTAATTAAAATATTTTATTTTCCTAAAAATATATTTTTAAAATATAACTAATCATACAGTATAATAACCACATCGTACTAGATGATCTATTATAATTAGAAAGCCCGACGTCCATTAAATTAGGTAAAAATTTGAATTTAAAAAGTTGTTTTAATCGTACTTTACGAACATGATCATACGATATGATGTTTAAAATATTTCCAAATTTAATCTTGTGATTAGTAAATCAAAATGGCCTAATTTTAATATTTTGATCATACCGTATGAACTGGTTCATACTATACGATCGACAGAGATGATTTTGGTCATCCCATGCTTTATTCTGGATGAACTATATTTTTCTTGAACTATTCTACAGTACTAACTGGACATCGTATAATACAAACAGGCAAATTCAATTATTTGTACAATACTAATAGGTGATTGGATTAAATTTTTATTGAACTATTTGTACAGTACTAACAAGACATCGTACAGTATGAACAAGCAAATTGAACTGTTCATACAGTACTAACTTGTGATCATACAGTACTAATAGGTCAAATTATGAACCTCATACTGGACAATTCTATGATCATACTGTACGATCTTTCATGGCTTAAATGTATTTTTAGGGTTTTTTTAGGCCCTCAAGTTATGCTTTCTCAAAAGACTTTGTAAGAGTCTTTAGCAGGTATTGATGCTTCATTTTTCTAGAGAAAACTTGAAGAGAGAACTTGAAAGGGAGAGAGGAAAGGGTAGCATTTGTGAGAGGGAGAAGATCCTTTGAGGGGATTTCAAGGGAGTGTGGAGGGGATTTTACACGGTAGCTCCAATAAGATTGCACCTCAATACCATCAAATTCAAGGTTCATCTTGAAGAAAGTTTTGGGAAGAAGAAGATCTCCTTGGTGTCAAAAAACCTGGCTCCTTTGCCGCACCGGGAAAGGTGGAAGTGATTTTATAAGGGCTTCTCCGCCTAGCTATGGGGGCTAAAGAAGAGTCATTAAAGCTTTAGTGCAATACTCGTAGGGTGCCTCCGAGGAGTGGATGTAGGTCAATTTTTGACCGAACCACTATAAATTTGGTGTGTTCTTTCCTTTATTATTTCCACAGTTATTTTTGTTGGGATTTACTGTGTGGGTGAAATTGATAATTTATCTTTTTTATTGTGAATATAATTCACTTCTGCTTCAAGTTATAAGAAGATTTTTTTTCATTATAAAAGATTTTAAAATATCCAATTCTCCTCTTGGCGCATCTCATACTTTTAATTGGTATCAGAGCTTTCGAACATTGAAAAGGTTAAAAAAATTATATGTTCTCAACTTGATAAATTTGATTCCAAAGTCACAGCTATATATGAATCAAAAGATTTGAATGCTTATTCTGTAGACAATATAATAGGCTCACGCATTACCTGTGAGTATTGTGTGAGTCAAACACTTGTGGATGCAAGTGATGAGAAGACTATGGTGCTAAAAGCCAAAAACACATATGAATGTAGCTTAGTAGATGATGAAAGAAAAGAGATAACATTGATAACAAATAAATTCCAAAGTCTATTGATGAACAAGCATAAACATCAACAAAAGTAGAGTAAAGGTAAAAATGTTAAGTTTCCTTCTGATGTTATTTGCTTTGGGTGTAGGAAACTAGAACATCTGAATTTTGAATGCCCTAACTTAAAAACTCTTCTTGTAAGGGAAAAGAGTAAGTATAAATTGATTATAATATGGGTAAAAGATAAAAAGAAAAAATCTCTTAGGCAAACGTAGCTTCTGAATCATCAAAACAGGAGCAAGATGATGAGGTATAAGTATGTTAAGGTTTATTTGTGTGTTGTGTCTATGTGTTTTTGTGTGTTTGTTTATCTATTTTGTGTCTTTATTTTTACTATATTTATTATATTTTAAGCATAATCTTATGTTTTCATTTCTTTTTTATGTGTTTATTTTTATGTGTTATTTTATCTATTTTTTTTGATAATGTCAAAGGAGGAGATTGTAGTATAGTTGGTTGTATTTATATTTTATTTATTTATCGTTATTTGGCTTTAAAAAAATTTAAAAAATAATTTCCCCTAATTTTTTAATGTAATTTTGTTAGTGAGGGGGAGTTTAGGAGAAAATATTTTTAATTTGCAAATTCAATCAATATTATTTGTCATAATAAAAAAGGGGGATATTGTTACAACTCGGGCTTCCGAGTTTATGATTTTGATAATTAAAAATAATATTAATTAATTTTTTATTTCTTCTAGTGTTTGTAGTGTATATATGTTTATGTGTTGACTAATATTTTAGGTACATTATGCACCGTTCTTTGAAGATTCAAGACTCAAGATTGTGTAGAATTGATTATATTAAATGAGTCTATAATTTTAATTTCTTAAGTCAAGTGTTATAATGATGTATGTTAGATTGGTGATTGTGCACATACATAGGGGGAGCAAAAAATGATTTTAAATATTTTAATTTTTCTATAACTTGTATTGTATGATCTTGATTAAAATATGGTGTAACAAAAAATTAATTAAAATATTTTATTTTTGTGAAAAAAATATATTTAAAATATAACTAATGGTATAGTATGATCACCACATTATACTGGACGATCTGTTATAATTAGAAAGAGTCCATTTAATTAGGCAAAATTTTGAATTTGAAAAGTTATTCTAATCGTATTGTACGAACATGATTGTAATGTACGATGTTTAAAATATTTCCTAATTTAGTCCTATAATTAATCAATCAAAATGGCTTAATTATGATATTTTAATTGTATTGTATGAACTGGATCATATTATATGATCAAAAGAGATGATTTTGGCCATCCCATATTTTGTCCTAAATGAACTACATGTTTGTTGAACTATTTCTGCAGTACTAACTGGATATCATACAGTACGAACAGGCAAATTAAACTATTTATATAGTACCAACTGGTGATCATATTGCATTTTTATTGAACTGTTTGTACAGTACTAATTGGGCATCGTATAGTACTAACATGCAATTGAATTGTTCGTGCAGCTCTAACTAGTGATCATACAGTACTAATAGATCAGATTTTGCACATCGTACTAGATGATCCTGCGATTGTATTGTATGATCTTTGATGGCTAAAATGTTATTTTAGGATTTTTAAGCTTTCTCATAAGACTTTGCAAGAATCTTTGGTAGCCATTGTAGCTTCATTTTTTTAGAGAAAACTTGAAGATATAACTTAAAAGGGAGAGAGGATAGGGTGGAGTTTGAGAGAGGGAGATGATCCTTAAAGGGGATTTCAAGGGAGTGTGGAAGAGATTTTACACGGTTGCTCGAGTAAGTTTGCACCTTAGTACCATCGAATTTAAGGTTCATCTTGAGGGAAGTTTTGGGAAGAAGAAGATCTCCTTATTGTCAAAAGACACGGCTCCTCCGCCGCACCGAGAAAGGTGGAAGTGATTTTATAAGGGCTTCTCTGCCTAGTTATGGTGGCTAAAGGAGAGTCACTAAAAGTTAGTGCAATACTCAAAGGGTGCTTCCAGGGAGTGGATATAGGTCAATTTTTGACCGAACCAGTATAAATCTGGTGTGTTCTATCCTTTATTATTTATGTATTTATTTTCATTCTAATTAACTGTGTTGGTGAAATTGATACTTTATCTTTTTATTGTGAATGGAATTCGCTTCTGCATCAAGTTATAAAATGATTTTTCTTTTCGTTAAAGAATATTTTAAAATATTTAATTCACCCATCTCTTGTTGCATCTCATACTTTCAGGGTTACTGCCAATCACCTTTTGAGGAGCACTCTTATCTCCTATCATGATGGGGCATCCAACAGCTTAGTTAAAGATGCTAGGACAATCTAACATATACTTCGCACCTTAGTAATCCCTAAGGCTGGTGATCATGTCTACATCACTCCTCTCTTTTCAATCACCATCTTCTACATAATGGCCCAAAGAAAGTTCAATGCTTTTGATCTTCTTTTATGATACATTGAGCATCTGACTAGTATTAGGGATCGAGGGCATAGATTAAGGCCTAACCTTGCCTTAGGACACATCATAGCCTATGTCCTGGAAACCAAATACAATCTTCAATATCCAATCCCACCTAATTTTATGTCTGCCTTCTACACCAACAACTTCTTCCATATTCTTCACAGTACTCATCTCCACCCAGAGCACGAGGAGGTTGATGAAGATAAGGAGAAAGCTTCTCCTACACCTGTTCCTGTACCTTCTCTAATCCACCAGCACTTACAACTGGATCAGCTTGTGGAGCAGTTCGACTAGTGGGAGGCACAATTTGACTCTTATGTTGCTGCATAGAACCAGAAGCATGCGAAGGATGTCGTTAGATTTGATGTATACATGGAACATCAATAGCAATAGTACGACCAGGATATAGCTTGGTTTGGGGAGGAATTCACTACTATTTCTAGTTTCTTTCAGCCACCACCACCACCTCCTTTTGATGATCAGGGCCCTTCATACTTGTATAATGTTTGCTTGTATTTTTTTGTGATGGTGATTAGTTTTTATTTTATTTTCCTCCTTTTTGTGATGTCAAAAGGGGAAGTAGTGGTAGTGATTGTGTTATTTTGTTGTAATATTTTTTTACTACTGTTTTTAGTGTTTGTACCATCTATTTGATTTTAAAAAAATTTGCATTGCTTGGTTCACAATGTTTTCCTTCACTTATGTTTCATTTAACTGCTTAAGTTGAATTTTCTACTAAATGTTTGTCATCAACAAAAAGGGGAAGATTATTGTAAATCTGGATTCAAGAATTATAATTTTGATGATAACCAAATTTTCTGACATCTCTATTTTTCTATGATTGTCCTGCCTACTAATGTTTCAGGTCCATAAGGTAAATTGCAAATCAAGCCAACTCAAGATTGGGTAGATTAGGAAATAGTTAGTTTGAAAGTGTACATCAAGTTTTATTACCTTTTTTTAGTCAATTATAACAAATTGGGTCCTGATGCTAAGTAACCTTACACACACACACTAATAGGGAAAAATTCTATCTATTTTAGAGTTTTTGGTTTTTGATCATATCATCTGGAATGATCCAAAATCATCCTAGATGATTAGTTATAAATAAAAACTCTAATTAGGGTATCCTGATTAAGGTAGCCGAATTAAGCAAATCGTCCTAGATGATATTATCATCATCCTGGATAATATGCACAAATCAGAAATAATCAGCCACCAACTCTTTTAGACTTGTTATTTTTTTTAGACATCATACAAGATATTTTCCTAGATGATGCATTATAATTATGCCTAAATTATTTTCTGATTAAGGAAAATAAATAAGGTTTGATTGATCGATCATATCATCCTGGACAATCACATAATCATCCTGGATGATCAGCTAAACAAACCTTAGTTTCTTCATGGCCAACTAGAACTATGTTTTGAACAAAATATATTCATCTGAACTAATCATACTAGATGATCCAAGAATTGTCCTGGCCGATCAATTATTTTTCATCATCTAACATGAAAAGTCTGGTCGAACACAGCGATGGTCTGGATGATACTTGACATTTTTAAACTAATCATATAGAACAATATCTCATCATCTTATATGATCAAAACAAATAAATCTTCTAATCGCCCAGCCTCCCCCAGATCGTCCTAACTGATTGAGCAGAATTTATACTGATTATACATGATTAACCGTCGATCATCCTGGATGATCTTTGTTGGTTTGTTGCAATTTAGGGCAAATTTGAAGCCCTTCTATATAAGATCTCTTGTTTATTCAAGATGAGATCTTTTGCTGCTGTCCTGACTTGAGAGAGCCAAGAGGAGAGGGAGAGCTTGGGAGAGAGAGAGAGAGAGAGATAGAGATAGAGAGAGAGAGAGAGAGAGAGGATCATGTGAGGGGGATATTATGAGGGTTTCATAAAGGTAGCTCAAAGTAAGGATCCGAGTCATCTTCTCCAGTCATCATCCCTGGTTCCTTGGAGTTTCTAGAGAGTTCTACTTCAGTGATTAATTGAGGTTCTCTACCTACTTTAGAAGGAAGCAAAAGGAGCCGGGTTCTCTGCCTGCTTTAGCAGGAAGCAAAAGGAGTTGGGTTCTCTGCCTCACTGGGGTCGGTGAAAAGGAGTTCTGTACAGGCTTCTCTGCCTTACTTCGGGAGCAAAAGAAGAGTCACTAAGTATAGTGCAATACCCGGAGGAGAGGCTCGAGGGAGTGGACGTAGGTCAAGTTGACCGAACCAATATAAAATATGGTGTGTTCTTTCTTATTGCATTTTTCGCATTTAATTTATACACTTTATTTTTTGGTAAATGATTGTTTGATTCGTGGTTTTAAAATATTTCAAAAGATCGTGATTTTTTTTTAAGAATTTTTAGAACACCAGTTCATCCACCCTCTTGGTTAGTCTCAGGCTAGTTCATAAGGGCTTAACTTCCCTAACAAACTTTCACTTTAGATTGAAGAATGAGGTCACTAATATTTTTTAAATGCTTTGGCAAAAAAGTATCCCTTCCATGGTGGCTATTTTTTTACTAGAGAATTTTACATATGCTCATTCCTACATATGATAAATTAATTAAAAAAGGTTTTATTTTACCTTCCAAGTGCCAATGTTGTTATTATGTGGATAATATGTATCATATTTTTCTTAATCAACCCTTACAGCTTAAGCTTAATAAGGCTTAGCTCAATGAACCATGCATGGAAAATTTTCCTTATTCCTTTTATAGAGTCTTACCTTACTCCTTTGATCACTGCCCTATTATCTTACAATTTGAAGTTCACTCTTCATTTAATCACATGTTTTTGTATAAAAATTATTAAACTAAAATTAATGACTGGGGCACTATCACATCTATTTTACTTAGCACTCTCAAGGCAACCCCATTGCTGATCTTTAATAAAGCAAGAGAGGCTTATAGTTATGATTAATTCTAAGAATTGGGCCTCCTTTAACATAATTGTTTCTAACCATGTTGATCTTCATGCCCAAGAAGAGGCATGTCAAATATAAGTAGATTTAGAACCATTGAATAAAATATTTTGTGATAATCTCAAGCTTAGTAATCATCAAGTTACCGATAGTACTTCTTCTTGGCCCTCTTAGATCATTCAAAAGTTCAAAATTAAATGGATCATAAATAGAGAAGAGGATTTTAGGTTACTTTACTCATAAATTCACACTAGGAGTTACTACAACAAGAATTTTATTTATTATGCTTTGGATGGTTCTTCTTCTAACTATAATGATGCTAATATATACATTATACAACATTTCAAAGAACATTACATTCCCCCTCCCCCTCAGTGTTACATTAGTTTCCTGTCTTCAAGCCTAGCCATCCCCTACCACTACATTACAACTCTTATTATGCATGTGATTGATGAAAAAATTAAATTAGAGATTTTTTCTGGCTCCTCATCCTCATCCCCTAGCTCTGGTGGTTTTAATTTTTACTTTTAAATAAATGGTTGTCTTATTATTGGCCATTCCAATTTCAAGGCTATTAAATCCTTTTTATTTAAAGGTTATCTCCCTTGATGTATCAAGGCTACTGCTCTTGCTTTGATCCCCAAGAAGCCTTATGTTAATAACTTATCCAATTTTAGGATGATATCTTTATGTAATACTTTTTATAAGGTTATTTCAATGATCTTGGCTTCTAAGCTAAACCCATCATGCAATGTATTATCCATCTGAGCTAGGATAGTTTCATTCAACATCACATCTCTATTGACAAATGTCATTCTGGCTTCTGAATTACCAAGGGTTTTCAAGAAAGCATGTGAAACAAAAATTCATGTGTATTAAGTTTGACATTAGCAAGGCATTTGATACTATTTCAAAGGAATTCCATTTTTTCAAAATGACTAAGAAAGATTTTCCCCCTTCCTTTATTGGTTGGATAAAAGCATTCATTTGTGATGTCAATTATTTTATCTATGTTAACAGTGCGCTTCAGGTGTTCTTTTTCTCTTCCTCTGACCTTAGCTAGGGATGCCCTTTAAGTCCATACCTATTATGTGTTATCATGGATGGGTTCTCTTTCCTTATTGACACTAATGACTCATCCAATGGATTTGATGGATTTTATATGGATGGTTTTAAACTCTCTCACTTAAATTCATGTATTAATCATCTTTTAGATATATTTTATGGAAGGAATTTTGAAAAATAACTATTTCTTTCTCTAATTTATTCTTTGATTTAGATATTGAATTAAAAAGTTTTTTAGCCTTTTAAAAGAACTTGAGTTTGGATTATCAAATTCTAAATTTCTAACCTTTTCTAGGCTATGCATTGTCAATACAATTCTACTAAGTTTTTGATTAAAACCAAGAGGTAACCTTCTCAGTAAGAATATTTGTCCTGTTCAATAGGTCAGGGATTGTTTTTATCTTTTAATCATTTTTTCTTATTGTTTATGTTCCTTCTCTTTTTGATAATGTCAAAGGGGGAGAACATATTGTTGTTGTTGTATTTGTTTCTTTTTTCTCTTTCAAAAAAAAATTAAAAACAAAAAAAAAATTTATCTCCCCTATTTTTAAAAGTTTTATTCTAGTGAGGGGGAGATTAGGAAAAAAATGTTTTCTTCTTTGCAAATTCAAATAGCAATATTTATCATTATAAAAAAGGGGGATATTATTGCTGATATGTTTTTTTGTTTATGATTTTAATGATAGAAAACTCTTTTATTTCTCTACAACTTCCTTATCTACTGACATTTCAGGTTCACAAGATCAGACTGCAATTTGGAATCTGCTCAAGACTAGGTAGACTAGGTCTGAGTCAGTTTGTACCCTTTTTCCTTTCTTGAGTCTTTTGTATTTGATGTGGCTCCTGATCCTATATAACTTTGCACACACACACCTTGGAAGAATTTCTGACTGTTCCCTAGAGCTTACTATTTTTGATAGCATCATCCAGGATGATATTTATATCGGCCTGGATGATCGGTTCAAAAAATAGAAACCCTGATTAGGGCATCATCCTTATTAAGGCAGCCATCATTAAACACATCATCCTGGATAATTTTGTATCGTCCAGGATGATAGGCTCAATTCAGAAAGAGTCTGCTGCCAGATTTATTTATGAATTACTTATTTTTGGACATCGTCCTGGTGGATCATCCTGGCCTATCAGGATCGGCCCGGCCGATCCAGCACAATTTTTCTTAAATAAATCTGGAAATCAAGGAAAGCAACTAATGGTGATTTTCACGATCACATCGTCTGGGCCTATCTCAGGATCGGCCGGGATGATTTGACATCGGCCAGCTTCTTTTCAGGGAGATGTTCAGGATGATTTTCCTCATATTTGAACTAATCATCCAGGATGATATCCTATCGGCCTGGACGATATGACCAAAAATTGTCTAATTATCCCTAACCGACCGGGCTGATTGAGCATAATTTATGCTGATCGGCCTGGCTGATATTTATATCGACCTGGATGATAATGTCGGTTTTGCAAATCTATTTAAAGACCTCTTTCTTTCTCCTGAAGAGTGTCTTTGGCATCCATTGTAGCTTCGTTCTATTAGGGGGAAACTTGAAGAGAGAGCTTGAAAGAGAGTGAGGAACGGGTGAAGTATGAGAGAGGGAGAAGATCCTGTGAGGGGGGATTCAAGGGAGTGTGGAGGGGGATTCCACACGGTTGCTCCGGCAAGCTTGCACCTTAAACAGTCAGATTCAAGGCATATCTTGATGGAAGTTCACCAAAGAAGAAGATATCTTTGGTGTCAAAGGACCCGGCTACTCCATCGCACCGGGAAAGGTGGAAGTGATTTTGTAAGGGCTTCTCCGCCTAGTTGTGGGGGCTAAAGGAGAGACACTTAGTTTATTGCAATACTTGGAGGGTGCCTCCAAGGAGTGGACGTAGGTCAAGGTTTGACCGAACCACTATAAATCTGGTGTGTTCTTTATTATTATTACTTCCGCATTTAATTTCCGCACTTTAGTTTTTATTGTGGTGAATCTTGGTTTTGGTTTTAAGTTTGAGTTTTGTTTTAAATATCGATTCACCCCTCTCTTTTAATTAGCATTGGGCCAGTTCATAGGGCTTAACATCCCTAACGAACTTTCAAGTGCCATCATAGTGCACTTTCTGGATCTTCTAATAAAAAGCTATGTGATTAATTTTATAAGAGAATGAGCAAGGAGTTTGAGATGAGTATGATGGGAAAACTAAACTACTTTCTTAGATTTAGTATAAAGCAGAAAGATGATGGAATTTTCCTTGCTCAATCAAAACACATTAAGGGCATCCTTAAGAAATATGAAATGGATAATGCTAAGGCAATTAACACTCTCATGAGTTTTATAGTTCAGTTGGATAAGAACTCAAATGAAAAATCGGTTGATCAGAAGAAATACATAGAAGTAATTGGATCACTTCTTTACTTAATTGCTAGCAAACCTAATATTATATTTAGTGTTTCTCTCCGTGCTAGATTTCAGGATAATCCAAATGAATCTCACCTAACTGCTGTTAAGAGATCTCTTAGATATCTCTTAGGAACCCAAAACTTGGGAATCTAGTGTCCTAGGCACAACTCTTCCTTTGAAATCATAGGATATTCTAATTTAGGCTTTGTTGGATATAGGGCTGATTGAAAAAGCACTTCTAAAACCTACTAATTCATAAGATAATCTTGTCTCATGGTCTAGTATAAAATAGAATACAGTAGCCTTGTCCACTGCACAAGCTAAATACATAGCCTTAAAAAGTTGCGTGACGCAGGTCCTTTGGTTAAAATAATAAATCTAGATTTATGATAACCTATAGGCAAAATTCCAATCCTATGTGATAACACCAGTACCATATGCATTTCAAAGAATCCAATCCAACACTCAAGGACTAAACACATAGACATAAGTTACTATTTCATTATGGACCATGCACTAAAGGAGACATGGAGCTACATTATATTGCCACTAAAAATTAACTTGCTAATATCTTTACAATACCATTAACTTTTGAAACCTTCAGCACCTTAAGAACCAGATTAGGTGTCATATATATTCAAGCTTTAAAATCTAAAATCTAATTGTTGTTTTCTATTTTATGTATTTTTATCCTTTTAATGATTTTTTTGTTCCTTTTTTGCATGTGTTTGTTTATTTCTTTTAAAAACTTAAGAATCTGATCACTATTTACCTTAGTAGTTAAACTCTTCTTAAAATAAAAATCTTACATATTTTTACAAGAAATAATTGACTCATCTAAAAATAGCTAAGGAACAAAAATTGAAGATTATCGTTCCCTCTAACTCCTTTTGGGGTATAATTTATTTTTTAAACAAAATCTATTTCAAATTAAAAATTAGACAAAGAAATATATATATGTTTCATTTTCCTACAGTTATCTATTTCATTTAAATATTTTTGTAAATTAATGAATCTATTTAAAATTTTCTTAATCAAGCTGCTTATTTATATCAGTTAGATTTGGTTTTATTTTGTGGTTTCATCTACCTTCTATAAGAGAGTGATTTATTCTTTGTGGACCTCCAAAAGGACACTGCCATAGCTATCGAGTGCAGAGGGGTATACGACTTCACCACCCTGAGGGATAAAAATGATCACAGGACTTCGTGCTCTTTGCAAGCGGGCCAATGGAAGGGCAGATTAAATTGCACATACGAATAACCATTGAGGATAGCGTCTCTCTCCAGGGCACCCTGATGGTTAGTAATATATACAGCCTAATCATAATAATGAGTTTCCCCCACCCAATACATCAGCTTAAGTAGGGCTTTATTTAGTGGTGGAGTTACATTTCCCATGGGCTCAAGCCCCTGTGGTTAATTACATCTCGAGCCTATGGCCTGAGAAAACTCTTGATTAAGGATATGACATTATTCTTCCCTAAAAGAGAGATTGGCACAATAAAAGGGGAGACTAGGAAGTTCCTACTCCAAAGGAAAGTAAGGGCTCAAGTGGCTTAGTTAACATGTACTGTTCATTTCAGCATTCGGATGGACTAAGGCAGTTGAGGGAAAAAAATAACACACTCCAAGTATATAAAGGGAAAAAATAGAACTGGACTCATCCATGTAACATAGATATGTAGGATTTACAATCCCTGAAGAAAAAGAACTTACCCACCATTTAGGCCTACTACGAGATACCTAGTGTAGTAGTCCTAAATCCTAGATCTAAGGTGGGTTTAGTGTTCTACCCAACACCAACACCCATGTCCTAACAAATACACATGGATCGTGTCCTAGCTAGTGTTCTTGAAAAGGAATGTCAGCTAAACATATAATCACTTAAAATCCATATTGTCTAGTATCTATGAAAGATAAGTAGATAGTTTAATGTTTTATAAGTAGGGCCGATGTCTGGAGAGTTTCTTAATTAGCCCTGGACTTATATAGGGTGAATGATCATAGAGCTAATGCAATAAAAGTTTTAGTATAATTGGTTTCTAATGTAATGTATGCTGGTTAAAAAGGCTAAATCATGTATGTATAAGATTTTAAAAATTAGCTTATATAAAAATAATTTTTAGAAAAGACTGAGCCCCCTAGGTTTGGCACTTCATCCTTATAGGTTAGCTTACCTAGATTCTACCCGTAGGCAGGGTGGTATCTTATTAGAATGAGAGAGAATAATGCAACAATATGCATGCAATTCCAGATGATTCTGGCTATTCCCTTGGTCGTTAAGTTTCAAACTTATTTAATTCATAAAATTTTGAATATTAATTATGAGTAGAAAATATTTTTTATCCTATAAAACATAGCAAAAATCAGGCCAAGCACATACAAGAAATAAACCTAGAAAAAGTAGGCAAGTTCTAATGTGCACACATTGTAAACACTTCAATATAAATAAATCCAAAAAAATACAGTAAAGTAAAGTCAATGGCAAGTGCTATATAAATACAACCTAGGGTCTACAAAAAAGTAATCGTGGCCAAGCCCCACCAATAATAATCGAGATTCTAATCCTAATGAATGAAACAAGTCTTAAAAGTAGAGCATTTCATCTTCAAGTCTCCATCTTCAGGTGGATCATCCTTCTTCGGATCATCTCCCTTTGGATCGTCTCCATCGGGCTCCATCTATTTCATCCTCCCGAAGGGTACCCAAATGACTATGAAATTCTCTGAGAAGGGGCCTTCCTTATTCTCTATGGGTACAAAATATTTGAAATGCTGGACTTTTGAAGACTTTCATAATTCGATAACAATAAATTACATTACATTTTGAAAAAAAAAGAAAATCTAGACTTGGACTCCTGCAGGGTTATCCTAATATAAATCACAAGTAACTATAGCACATCACAAGCCATTATATATATACAAAAAAAGGTAAACACGCTTGGCCATGCTCTTTTAATTTTAAAGGGGGTTAAGCAATCTCTAGAGCAGCTGTAGAAAATAGTGTTAGTATTTAAATCATTATGATCATACCCCCTTTATATAGCATTGTATGAGCGTGACCACCTATAAAATATTGGATTAGTATAAAAGTAGCTCTAACCCATGGATAATCTAACACACAAATCACATCATAACAGAGTACATTAACAAAATAAATATCACAACAATCACAATAAATCAAACCAGAGCAAATCAAACAATCATATGTGCCACACACAGAGCATCACAATGCATAAAGCAGAAAGGGAAAGTAAATCACTGGTATTAATCCTAAAGCTAGAAGTGGTGCCCTAGAAAACAATTCTATGTGTCGGTAATAGTCTTGTGTGTGTTTTGGATACATCATATGTAGGGTAGTTAGTTTAATTTGCCTAAAATTTAGATTTGTTAAAGGTTTGAAAGGAAACTTTGTTTAATGTTTAAATATTAATGAATTAGAATCAATTTTTATTAAATTTAGTTTGTTGATCCATTTTAATACTTATGGTAGTGATCTTTGAATTTTAAGTTATTTTAGCCAATTTTGGAAAGTCTCGGGGTCCTCCTATATACTAGGCTATGGGGGTCTGAAAGGTCATTATAGGAAAAAGGCTAAGTTTGGGATTTTAGCATTCTAATTGAATTTTAGGCCTTACAAAGAGTAATTAGGCTTTGATTTTTCTAGATTTGGAGTTTCCTAGGCAAAGTTATGAATTTCCAAAATTTTGGGTAATTATTAAATTATCGAAATTATTTAATAAAGGGACATTTTATGATTTTGATGCAAATCAGCTCCAAACGGATTGGAATCACCCCCAAAGGTCTAGAATGACTTAAAAATAAGTTCCCATGTGTTTGGAAAAAATTTGGAATTTATAATAATCTTTAATTTTTTAATTAAGGCAAAAAGGTAAATTTTATTTAAAGTTAAATAAAGACTCATATTAAAGTCCAATTAAAGGGCCCTAATTATCTAAGTTTAAGGGATGAATTTTGAAGAGTTTGATATATTATAGGTAATTTTTTGAGTTAAAAATGAATTTATTATAATTGTTTGACATTATGAGGACCTAATTACCGGGTTGAATTAGGGTTTGTTAATTAAGAAGTTTAAAGGGTCCTATAAATTCCTAGAAAATTCTAGGAGGTTTAGGATGTCACAAAGATTAAGTGTTAAAAGTTTCATATCAATTGGGAATCTATCCTAACTTCTATAATTTTTTTAAGTTTGTGAGATAGGTCCTTAATTATTATTCTTAGGGTGTCACAACATTAAATGCATTTAAAGTAAGTTTTGGACTAACCCTTAGGATAACATGAGGGTAAATGCATTAAAACATGAAACACACCAATTCTTAGAATCTAGGAGGGGCTAAACTAGGTGCTCGTGCATCCTACACATGCAAAATAAGATAAAATAAGAACTAAGCATGCTTATCGATGTGATTAGTGGATGAATGAGACTCAATCACCACTAATCATCTCCCCATGAATGTTATTCATGTGTATAATCTAAGTTTAAATTTTCATGTAATGGATCTCCCAAAGTTAATGATTTGATTATATAGGTAATTTTAAAATATTTAAAATACCCATAGATATAGCAATTTTAAAAAATAAGGTAATTAAATGTAATTCAATTTAAATAAATACATACATAGATTTGAGATTAACTGGCCACCCAAATGAGGTTTCAAAAAGGGTTTGAAAATAATTTTGTAATTTCAAAATAATTAAGGTAATAATTATTTAAGTATTATTTAAATAGTCAGCCAAAAAAAGTTAATTTGGTTTCTAGAAATAATTTTAAATGAAAATTCACATTTTTTTTTAAATTTCAAAGTATTATACGCATAAATACGATTTAAAATGAAATTACCATAAATTTTCAAAGTCTAAAGGAAATTAAAGGGGTTTTAAAATAATTTAAAATAATTAATATTTGTAAATCAATAAATTAAAATTAATAGATAAATGTTTCTAAAATTTTAAAATAATTTGATAAAAAAATAATTTTGTAGTTTTTGAAAATAATTGAATTTTAAAATTAAGTAATTATTAATTAAATAAATTAAGTAATTAAATAATAACATAAAATATTTAAAATAGGAAGAATAGTTATTATTTTAAATTAAATAACAAAAAA